>NC_086006.1:10027500-10290000 GCF_030014385.1 Trichomycterus rosablanca | reverse complement strand
TTGTGGAAGCCACCTCGTTCTCAATAAGGTACAGGAGTGGAGAGAAGAGCGCGATGGCTACACACAGAAAAAGCAGCAGCAGGCCGAACTCGCGCGTGCACCGGCGTGCCGTGAGTCCCAGCGTCTGGAGTCCGAGTGAATGCCTGGCTAGGCGCATCACGTAGAGGATGCGCAGGGCACGCAGGATGCGAAGGACAAGCCCTACTTTGTCCAGATAACTATTACCGGAGCCTGAAGAGGTGCCATCTACAGCCAGGGTGATGTAGTAGGGCAAGATAGCCACCACGTCGATCAGATTGAGCGGGCGTCGGAGGAAGGCCAGCTTACTGCGATCCTGAATGAAGCGCAGTGTGAACTCCAGTGAAAACCATGCCACACACACTGTCTCCACGATGAAGATGTTGTAGCACATCTGGGAGCACTTGCCCTAAAATATAGAAAGACAGTAATTAGTATAATGAAGTAATACAATAAAATAAGTGGTTATATACTAATATCAATTATATAAAGGAAAATATATGCTTTCGTCTTTGCAGCAACAGTTTAGGGAAGGCCCTCTTGTGTTCATGTAACTGTGCCCCTGCACACAAAGCAAGCTCTATAAAGACATAAAGAAAAGCTTGGTTTAGAGAAGCTCCAGTGACCTGCACAAAGCCCTGACCTCAGCCCAGGTTCCAGGAATGAACTGGAACATCAAGTGAGGCTTTCTTTACCAACATCAGTGACCAGCTTTACAAAGGGCACAAATTCCCACAGACATACTTCAAAGTCTTGTCAGAAGAAAAGATCACATAGAGGTATCCACAATACAGGTTTCACAATGTGGCGGTCCATATCTGATGCCTCTGAGTCCAGAGAACTGATATCCGCTTCTGGTCATGGTTAACATAAGACTCCATACTGCATTGTAGTGCTTGACAAATGTTTGCCAAAGTAATCCCTTGCCAATGTGACTATAATAGCTATCGATGAATAACATTTCTTGATGCAGTGCATTCTGATGATCACAGGTGTTCAGTTTCATTAAGCTTGCACCCTTAATTCAATTAAATTCAATACTTTTCTAGATGGGAAGATCCTCTGCCAATCTTTACTCCTCAGAGACTCAGCCTTTTGTGGATGCTGCTTTTGTTTGATTACAATAAGAATTACAATGATTACAATTACTTGTTGACATCACCTGTTTGAAAACACATAATTTTTCCTGCCTAAATGACCCTATCACAACCTTTTTGGAAAGTTTTTCAGGCCTGAAATGCACGAATATTAACAAATGAATTAAGCTGACAAGACAAAACATGTATTATTGTGTATTCTTACCGGCAATGAAATAAAAGTCAAATGTAAATGTAGGAAACACTGCGTTTTGTATTTGCATTTTCCATACTGTCCAAACTTTATTATTAAAATAAATGGTTTTTGGTTAAAGATGACCAAAGATGGCTTGTAAACAGTAAAATTATAGTGCAAATAAAATGGAAACCAGCAGAGGGAGGCAGAACCTAAAAAGATCACGGCACCGGCACACACTATAATCTTCTACTTCCTAAATTCATAAAATGCCTAAATGAAAACTGTTTTCGTTTGTTTGGATTT
This sequence comes from Trichomycterus rosablanca, assembly GCF_030014385.1. Lineage (NCBI taxonomy): Eukaryota > Metazoa > Chordata > Actinopteri > Siluriformes > Trichomycteridae > Trichomycterus > Trichomycterus rosablanca. The sequence continues at coordinate 10,288,404 of NC_086006.1, read as the reverse complement.
GATACAAATGCGATAATTTATATATATATATATTATATATGTATTATGGCAAGCCAAACAGGAAATATATAGCAAACACTGATATATATGGAATACAACTAATATATATATATATATATATAATAAAACCCGGTACATATGGAATGAATACTGATTTACTGAGTTTTCATTCCATATATATCGAGTTTTATTTTATATATATCACTTTTCATTCCATATATATCGAGTTTTATTTTATATATATCAGTTTACATTCCATATATATCAAGTTTTATTTTATATATATCACTTTTCATTCCATATATATCGAGTTTCATTTTACATTTACATTTTCAGCATTTAGCAGATGCTTTTATCCAAAGCGACTTACATTACTGTGACTGTATACAGTCTAAGCAATTGAGGGTTAAGGGCCTTGCTCAAGGACCTAACAGCAGCAACCTGGCAGTGGTGGGGCTTGAACCATCAACCTTCTGGTTACTAGTCCAGTACCTTAACCACTAGGCTACAATGTCCCATATTTTATATATTATTATATATATATATATATCTTTATATATATCAAGTTTCATTTTATATATATCAGTTTTCATTCCATATATATACAGTGGGGCCAAAAAGTACTTAGTCAGCCACTGATTGTGCAAGTTCTCCTACTTAGAAAGATGAGAGGTCTGTAATTTTCATCATAGGTACACTTCAACTATGAGAGACAAAATGAGAAAAAAAAAATCCAGGAAATCACATTGTAGGATTTTTAAAGAATTTATTTGTAAATTATGGTGGAAAATAAGTATTTGGTCACCCACAAACAAGCAAGATTTCTGGCTCTCACAGACCTGTAACTTCTTCTTTAAGAAGCTCTTCTGTACTCTACTCGTTACCTGTATTAATGGCACCTGTTTGACCTCATTATCTGTATAAAAGACACCTGTCCACAGCCTCAAACAGTCAGACTCCAAACTCAACCATGGCCAAGACCAAAGAGCTGTCGAAGGACACCAGGAAGAAAATTGTAGACCTGCACCAGGCTGGGAAGAGTGAATCTACAATAGGCAAGTAGGTTGGTGTGAATAAATCAACTGTGGGAGCAATTGTAAGAAAATGGAAGACATACAAGACCATTGATAATCTCCCTCGATCTGGGGCCCCACGCAAGATCTCATCCCGTGGGGTCAAAATGATCATGAGAACGGTGAGCAAAAATCCCAGAACTACACAGAGGGACCTGATGAATGACCTGCAGAGAGCTGGGACCAAAGTAACAAAGGCTACCATCAGTAACACACTACGTCGAGAGGGACTCAAATCCTGCAGTGCCAGGCGTGTCCCCCTGCTTAAGCCAGTACATGTCCAGGCCCGTCTGAAGTTTGCCAGAGAGCATATGGATGATCCAGAAGAGGATTGGGAGAATATCATGTGGTCAGATGAAACCAAAATGGAACTTTTTGGTAAAAACTCAACTCGTCGTGTTTGGAGGAAGAAGAATGCTGAGTTGCATCCCAAGAACACCATACCTACTGTGAAGCATGAAATGCTGTGGAAACATCATGCTTTGGGGCTGTTTTTCTGCAAAGGGGACAGGACGACTGATCCGTGTTAAGGGAAGAATGAACGGGGCCATGTATCATGAGATTTTAAGCCAAAACCTCCTTCCATCAGTGAGAGCATTGAAGATGGAACGTGGCTGGGTCTTCCAGCATGATAATGATCCCAAACACACCGCTCGGGCAACGAAGAAGTGGCTCCGTAAAAAGCATTTCAAGGTCCTGGAGTGGCCTAGCCAGTCTCCAGACCTCAACCCCATAGAACATTTGTGGAGGAAGTTGAAAGTCCGTGTTGCCCAGCGACAGCCCCAAAACATCACTGCTCTAGAGGAGATCTGCATGGAGGAATGGGCCAAAATACCAGCTACAGTGTGTGCAAACCTGGTGAAGACTTACAGGAAACGCTTGACCTCTGTCATTGCCAACAAAGGTTATGTTACAAAGTATTGAGTTGAACTTTTGTTATTGACCAAATACTTATTTTCCACCATAATTTACAAATAAATTCTTAAAAAATCCTACAATGTGATTTCCTGGATTTTTTTTTTCTCATTTCGTCTCTCATAGTTGAAGTGTACCTATGATGAAAATTACAGACCTCTCTCATCTTTCTAAGTAGGAGAACTTGCACAATCAGCGGCTGACTAAATACTTTTTGGCCCCACTGTATATATATATATATATATATATATATATATATATATATATATATATATATATATAGAGAGAGAGAGAGAGAGAGAGAGAGAGAGAGAGAGAGAGTTTCATTTTATATATATCGAGTTTCATTTTATATCGAGTTTCATTTTATATATATCAAGTTTAATTTTATATATCAGTTTTCATTCCATATATATATCAGTTTTTATTCCATATATATTAAGTTTCATTTTATATATATCAGTTTTCCTTTCATATATACAGTGTATCACAAAAGTGAGTACACCCCTAAGAGACTACACCCCTAAATGTCCAAATTGAGCACTGCTTGTCATTTTCCCTCCAAAATGTCATGTGATTTGTTAGTGTTACTAGGTCTCAGGTGTGCATAGGGAGCAGGTGTGTTCAATTTAGTAGTACAGCTCTCACACTCTCTCATACTGGTCACTGAAAGTTCCAACATGGCACCTCATGGCAAAGAACTCTCTGAGGATCTTAAAAGACGAATTGTTGCGCTACATGAAGATGGCCAAGGCTACAAAAAGATTGCCAACACCCTGAAACTGAGCTGCAGCACAGTGGCCAAAGATCATCCAGCGTTTTAAAAGAGCAGGGTCCACTCAGAACAGACCTCACGCTGGTCGTCCAAAGAAGCTGAGTGCACGTGCTCAGCGTCACATCCAACTGCTGTCTTTGAAAGATAGGCGCAGGAGTGCTGTCAGCATTGCTGCAGAGATTGAAAAGGTGGGGGGTCAGCCTGTCAGTGCTCAGACCATACGCCGCACACTACATCAAATTGGTCTGCATGGCTGTCACCCCAGAAGGAAGCCTCTTCTGAAGTCTCTACACAAGAAAGCCCGCAAACAGTTTGCTGAAGACATGGCAACAAAGGACATGGATTACTGGAACCATGTCCTATGGTCTGATGAGACCAAGATTAATTTGTTTGGTTCAGATGGTCTCAAGCATGTGTGGCGGCAATCAGGTGAGAAGTACAAAGATAAGTGTGTCATGCCTACAGTCAAGCATGGTGGTGGGAATGCCATGGTCTGGGGCTGCATGAGTGCAGCAGGTGTTGGGGAGTTACATTTCATTGAGGGACACATGAACTCCAATATGTACTGTGAAATACTGAAGCAGAGCATGATCCCCTCCCTCCGGAAACTGGGTCGCAGGGCAGTGTTCCAGCATGATAATGACCCCAAACACACCTCTAAGACGACCACTGCTTTATTGAAGAGGCTGAGGGTAAAGGTGATGGACTGGCCAAGCATGTCTCCAGACCTAAACCCAATAGAACATCTTTGGGGCATCCTCAAGCGGAAGGTGGAGGAGCGCAAAGTCTCGAATATCCGCCAGCTCCGTGATGTCGTCATGGAGGAGTGGAAAAGCATTCCAGTGGAAACCTGTGAAGCTCTGGTAAACTCCATGCCCAGGAGAGTTAAGGCAGTTCTGGGAAATAATGGTGGCCACACAAAATATTGACACTTTAGGAACTTTCACTAAGGGGTGTACTCACTTTTGTTGCCGGTGGTTTAGACATTAATGGCTGTATATTGAGTTATTTTGAGGGAAGAATAAATGTACACTGTTATATAAGCTGCACACAGACTACTTTTCATTGTGTCAAAGTGTCATTTTGTCAGTGTTGTCCCATGAAAAGATATACTTAAATATCTGCAGAAATGTGAGGGGTGTACTCACTTTTGTGATACACTGTATATATCAGTTTTTATTTTAAATATATATATCGAGTTTCATTCCATATATATCAGTGTTTGCTATATATGTCCTGTTCGACTTGCCATTATATATATATATACTGTATAATGAACACAAATTTTTGTTTAAAAAAACCACCTCCTTGTTTTTACACTCACTGTCCATTTCATCAGCTCCACTTACCACATGGAAGCACTTTAAAGTTCTACAATTACTGACTGTAATCTATCTGTTTCTCTACATACTTTTTTAGCCTGCTTTCAGGGGGTCGGGGTCGAGGTCCGGGTCCGGGGGTACCTTCCTGAAATGAGTTTTTGCAACTTGGGATGTCTGGGTATGCATACAGGCAATTCAAGTAATGCCAATGATTTTTGGTGTGATTTTGAATCCAGCCCTCAGTGGGTTGATGATTTTGGTTTTCAGTGACCATTGTTAAGTATATTACACAATTTATATCAGTAAAGATTTTAAACTTTAACCCTTTATACCCTTTTATATTACTATCCTCGTTTTTACCACAGTTTCTATTGGTGTTTTCTTTCTCAGTATTTTTTTCCTACAACATTCATCTTTGGTTTTGTAACTGAGGTCTAAACCCAAATCACTGTAAAGCTGTTTTTGAAAAATGCATATATGTTCACATCCCTGTCCTGCAGTAAATTACAGCCAGCTCGCGTCCTAGCGCTGCCTTTGATTTTTACTTCAGACAAAAGCTGCTGTGTTATGAAACAAACTCCCACAAATGTGGAAATAGCTTAAGTGGTCCTGCAGTGATGTATTAAACTAAATACATTTACCAGAACTGCTGTAGAAAAAGCCATGTTTTCAAAAACTAGATAAATTAGGTAACTAGATAAAATAATAGATGTGGATATTAGTTTGTTCCCTTTGCTTTGTTGTCCTGTGCCCACATTTTGAAGTATCAATAGAGTGCTGTTCAGGTGGCACAGCGGTAAAACACACTAGCACACCAGAGCTGGGGTTTCTAATACGTCGTATCGAATCTCAGCTCTGGGTATCGAATCATAGGATTCATAGGGTTGGATGAGCCGGATAGGGACTCCTCATGACTGAGCGAATTACGACCTCTGCTGGCTGCTTGATGGCGTCTTGATGGAGTCAAGGAATAATGCTGATCAGGGTGTGGCTCTCCGTGCACAAAGCTGATTGGCATATGAACTCACCTCATGCAGGTGAAAAGACGCAGTCGGCTACTGCACACGTGTCGGAGGGGGCATGTGATACAAAGGGATACAAAGCACAGGTGATTGTCAACTGAGAGAGGTTGACAAATTAACATGCTACTGCACCTCCGTGCCCAAACTGCTGGCCAGACTAGGTCGTGCAGAGGGACACGACTCCAAATATGGAGCAGCTCTTGAATGGCTGCCTGCACATTACATCACTTAATTCTTATCACTTTATTCTTAGTAATGGTTTGCTAATAGCTAGTAAACACTACAAGTACATTCACTGTTATCATGTTCTTTGTTTCTCTTAGCAACCATATCAATTATTCTTCTGAATTATGCCAATCTGGATTAGAGTCCCTCAAATTAAATTAGCATACGAGACGGCTGAATTCCAGTCACAGTTCCAGTCTCTCCCTATGACGTCTCCCTATGATGTGACGTTTTGTTTTGGTTTCCGTATGAACGTCATGTCACCGCCCTTTGTTCTGATTTGTTCCTTATCATTTGTTTCCCATCAACCCTTGATCAGCATCCTTGTTTAGTTCCCTACTGTGTTTTCTATGTTATCTATGTTCCACTGGATAACAGGTTTATTATTAAGACCTTCATTCACAAGATGCAGGGTTACTTATAGTTCCTAGAATTAAAAAGATCACGGCTGGAGGAAGAGCATTTTCTTACAAAGCTCCACAACTTTGAAATAATCTTCCTGCCGCTGTCCGGGACTCGGACACAGTCTGAATGTTCAAGTAAAAACATATTTATTTACTATTTTGGTACGTCTGGGGTTTGGGCAGTCTGGTGCTCTCATGTTTGTCAGATTTACTGACGCTGCATGTTGGCCTCTGGCTGCATCTGACTTCTCGCCTCTAGGACCGGAGCTGCCCACCCCAAATATAGACAAAGGCGCAGAGCTTGGGAGTTCCTGACCTTGTCACCTGCTCGCTCTAACTTTTAGTTATGCTGTAATAATTAGGGGTGCCGGAGTCTAAAGCTACTCTCTGTAAAACTGATATTTTACTCTTAACGATTTCACACTGTAACTCTTGTAAATCTTCTGTTGTTTTACACCGAGGTGGTTCTGACGGAAACCTGTTCACCCTCTCGAGGTTAAAGACTGCAAGTCGAGACTGCAGTCTTTACTAGAAACTACTACTAGACTACTAGATGTGATGGGTACCTGGCGTGTTTGCACCAGAACTTACAATGGACTTTATCACAGACTGGACTGAACAATGAAGAACTCCAATTATTTTTTGCTAGTTATAACTTTCTGTTCAATTTAATTTTGTGTGTGTATGATTTGTGTAAATGCTATTTATTTAAATTATCCTCCAAGCTACCCAGGAAGGATTGGGGGTCCCTGCTGAGTCTGGTTCCTCTCAAGGTTTCTTCCTGTCATTTTAGGGCAGTTTTTCCATGTCACTGTTGCCCTTGGCTTGCTGAACAGTGGTTTTTGGTCTGTTGGTCCTGGATTCCGTAAAGTTGCTTTGAGACAATGTTCATTGTAAAAAGTGCTATATAAATAAATAAGACTTGTGTCGTGTTTCCTGTGCTACACTGCACCACATTATTATTATTATTTTTATTTAAAAACACCTGTCATGCTGCAGTATTCCTGGAAAACATCACTATTCATGGAAATAGCTTGTAGTAGACAGGCAAATAAAATAGGTAGATATAAATAGTTCATTATAATTAGACATCAAAACAGCTTGTAGACATATGTGGAGCATGTAAATATTAGCTCATTGTAAAGACCAACTAATGACAGTATGGTGGTATCTCAGTTCAGTATCAAGTCTTTAAATATGTTTAAGCCTTTTCAATGACTGAGTTCATTTAATTTAGTCTTTAAATTTTAGACAATATTGACAACCCATTTAGCATTCAAAAATAATAATGTTTTTTAATTTGTACCATACTTGGAAGCAGGGAAAACATTAAATCATATCCTGGGGCTTTACAAAGGGTTTCAGAATAAAATGGTAAATATTCAGTGAGCAGTGCGTAGTCCCTGAGGCGACCACTTCATGCTCGATGCTTATTTATTAATGTATTGCTACAGTGACAGGTTGTGATTGACTCAGATTGAGTCATGGATGGCGATGGTATTGTTGGGCTTTAAAGCTGCTATTGTCTAAAGTGCAAACACATTACCGTGGTGCCATTTGAGAGCCGAATGACTGAGGTTGTTCAGATCCAGACTAGTTTGGTCTTTCTAAAAAATCTTCTTGTCTCTGAATTTTTACGACACAGATCACATGACTTTTACCTCTTAGAAACACACAAATAATGAACTGTAAATTCAGGTTTTGTTAAATTAAATTGAACTTAAAAGTAGGTTCGGTTTTAATCATAACATAAGCTGAGTTTCATTTACTCAATCTCAAAATCTATTTGCAAACTACATACAGTGGGGCCAAAAAGTATTTAGTCAGCCACTGATTGTGCAAGTTCTCCTACTTAGAGAGAAGAGAGAGGTCTGTAATTTTCATCATAGGTACACTTCAACTATGAGAGACAAAATGAGAAAAAAAATCCAGGAAATCACATTGTAGGATTTTTTAAGAATTTATTTGTAAATTATGGTGGAAAATAAGTATTTGGTCAATAACAAAAGTTCAACTCAATACTTTGTAACATAACCTTTGTTGGCAATGACAGAGGTCAAACGTTTCCTGTAAGTCTTCACCAGGTTTGCACACACTGTAGCTGGTATTTTGGCCCATTCCTCCATGCAGATCTCCTCTAGAGCAGTGATGTTTTGGGGCTGTCGCTGGGCAACACGGACTTTCAACTCCCTCCACAAATTTTCTATGGGGTTGAGGTCTGGAGACTGGCTAGGCCACTCCAGGACCTTGAAATGCTTTTACGGAGCGTTGCCCGAGCGGTGTGTTTGGGATCATTGTCATGCTGGAAGACCCAGCCACGTTCCATCTTCAATGCTCTCACTGATGGAAGGAGGTTTTGGCTTAAAATCTCATGATACATGGCCCCATTCATTCTTCCCTTAACACGGATCAGTCGTCCTGTCCCCTTTGCAGAAAAACAGCCCCAAAGCATGATGTTTCCACCCTCATGCTTCACAGTAGGTATGGTGTTCTTCAGCATTCTTCTTACTCCAAACACGACGAGTTGAGTTTTTACCAAAAAGTTCCATTTTGGTTTCATCTGACCACATGATATTCTCCCAATCCTCTTCTGGATCATCCATATGCTCTCTGGCAAACTTCAGACGGGCCTGGACATGTACTGGCTTAAGCAGGGGGACACGCCTGGCACTGCAGGATTTGAGTCCCTCTCGGCGTAGTGTGTTACTGATGGTAGCCTTTGTTACTTTGGTCCCAGCTCTCTGCAGGTCATTCATCAGGTCCCTCCGTGTAGTTCTGGGATTTTTGCTCACCGTTCTCATGATCATTTTGACCCCACGGGACGAGATCTTGCGTGGGGCCCCAGATCGAGGGAGATTATCAATGGTCTTGTATGTCTTCCATTTTCTTACAGTTGCTCCCACAGTTGATTTATTCACACCAACCTGCTTGCCTATTGTAGATTCACTCTTTCCAGCCTTGTGCAGGTCTACAATTTTCTTCCTGGTGTCCTTCGACAGCTCTTTTGTCTTGGCCATGGTTGAGTTTGGAGTCTGACTGTTTGAGGCTGTGGACAGGTGTCTTTTATACAGATAACGAGGTCAAACAGGTGCCATTAATACAGGTAACGAGTGGAGTACAGAAGAGCTTCTTAAAGAAGAAGTTACAGGTCTGTGAGAGCCAGAAATCTTATAGTTGAAGTGTACCTATGATGAAAATTACAGACCTCTCTCATCTTTCTAAGTAGGAGAATTTGCACAATCAGTGGCTGACTAAATACTTTTTGACCCCACTGTACCTTGACCTCAGCTCTGCGTTTGATACTGTAGACCATCAGATTTTGCTAGATAGGTTACGTGACTGGGTGGGCATATCAGGCATAGCGCTAGACTGGTTTAAATCATATTTGACTGAGAGAAGCTTTGCTGTGACTATTGGAGTTGTTGGGTCCGATTCTGTTCCACTACTTTGTGGTGTTCCACAAGGTTCAGTTTTGGGGCCACAAGGAGTTGCATAGTCTAAGTAGGCTCATGGACTGTGTAGGTGCTATTAGGGACTGGACAGCAAAAAAATTTTTACAGCTCAATGCAGAAAAGACTGCGGTCATGATTATTGCCCCTGATAAGGTGACTCCCTTGATTGAAAATGGTCTTGGATCTCTCTCCTCTGCTGTCCATTCAGATTTCAGAAATCTGGGTGTTGTTTTTAATCAGTCTTTGTTATTTGACACACATGCTAAACAGCTGACTAGATCTTGTTGTTTTCATTTAAGAAATATTAGCAAATTGAGATCTATAGTTTCAAATGCTGACCTAGAGATGATTACGTATACATGCTTTTATTTAATCTCGTACTGACTACTGCAATGCCCTGTTTTCTGCTCTTAGTATGTCTGCTTGTGATCGGTTGCAGTCAATACAGAATGCTGCTGCTAGATTATTTACTAGCTCAAATAGATGGTGTCACATAACCCCACTGTTAAGATCTCTACACTGGCTTCCTGTGCAGTTTAGGATCCAGTTTAAAATTTTAACTATTATCTGTTATATCTGAAATGATGTATTTAATACCATTTGTTTTTTAAATGGGACAAACAAGTTCATGGTCAGATGTCCAAATACTTTTGGCTAGCAAGTGCATTATCCATATCCATTAAAGGGCTTGTTTAGCAATACAGTGAAAACAAAACTTTTACCCTGGCTTAAATTTTGAAGAACAATTGTCTGCCCTTAGTACCTTGAAATTGCTTGTTTGATTGATTCTGTTCCGTTCTTAAATAAGCTTTGCTGTTTTGTCTCAGAATGGCAGCGCACACTCAAGGTCCGACTAATACTCTTTTGCAGCACACACAGTTCTGTCTTTTTGTTGAATAAATCCATACAAATCTTCTACTCTGGTTGAAATGAACTCTTAATAAAGCTGACTCCTTGATTAGCCTACTTATCTAGCATACGTTTTTCCACAAGTAAGGATCCAACCAATAAGGTGCGACCCCGAAACACCTTTGAAACAGCATAATTGTATTTACTCTTAAATCAGCGTGGCGGGTAAACATGACCTTTTGTTGTTGCATTTTCTCCCCTTTTTCTCCCTTTTTAACGCGTCCAATTGCCCCATCGCGTCATGCTTCCTCTCCACCAATGCCAATCCCCGCTCTGATTGAGGAGACCAAAGCTAACCCACGCCCCCTCCGACACGTGGGCAGAATACCGTATGCATCTTATCACCTACACTTTGACGAGTGCAATGCAGCTCAGCACTGTGTATGACCCCTGGTTTAGAGCTTAAAAAAGCTTAATTAGTCACTGATCACATAGACAAGATGAAAAAACTAAAGTAAAGCCTAACTCTGGTATATACTTCTCTACAATTTTGACTCTGGCCTCTTTGGAGAGCTGCATGGTCTTCGTGTTGCTTGCTTAGTGCAGACATCCCAAGTTGCAAAAACTCATTTCAGGGAGGTACTCAACCCCCCCACACACACAAAACTAAAAAACCTCTCGCACACATCAAAGGATATGGGTGATAACAGAACTTTTAGGAGCTGCTAACTGAGCTACTAAGCTAACTGTTCGTCAAACACATTAATGTGTACTACATAGTGCACTAGAGAGTGTGAAAGATAATAGATTAATGTTCCCTACATAGTGCACTAGTTTGTATATTAGAAAAATAATTTATGTTCCTTACTTAGTGCACTAGATAGTGTACTAGATAATAGACTTATGTTTCTTACATAATGCTTTAGGTAGCGTATTAGTTAATGAATTTAGGTTCCCTATATAGTGCACTAGATAGTGTATTAGATAACGCATTCATGTTCACTACATAGTGCACTAGAAAGTATAACTAGATGATGATTTATGTTCCCTACATAGTGCACTAACTAGATAGTGTATTAGATAATGCATTCATGTTCACTACATAGTGCACTAGAAAGTATAACTAGATAATGATTTGTGTTCCTTACATAGTGCACTAGATAGTGTATTAGATAACGCATTCATGTTCACTACATAGTGCACTAGAAAGTATAACTAGATGATGATTTATGTTCCCTACATAGTGCACTAGATAGTGTATTACATAACGCATTCATGTTCACTACATAGTGCACTAGAAAGTATAACTAGATGATGATTTATGTTCCCTACATAGTGCACTAGATAGTGTATTACATAACGCATTCATGTTCACTACATAGTGCACTAGAAAGTATAACTAGATGATGATTTATGTTCCTTACATAGTGCACTAGATAGTGTATTACATAATTATGTTCCCTACATAGTGCCCTAGATTGTATATTCGATCATAGATTTATGGTCCCTATGTAGTGCACTAGACAGTATATTAGACAATTGATTTATGTTCCCTACACAGTGCGCTACATTGTATATCAGATAACGGATTGAATACGCAATGTGGAAAAAAGTCTGTGCTGCCTGCGTGCGCGCGCACGTGTGCATATGTCACTCGTTCTAGATTCCGAGATATTTTATCTGACTTGCGAGCATCAGGGAGCCGCTATGTATATGCGGGAGACTCCCGGAACTTCCGGGAGATTTGGGATGTCTGTTAGTGATCCTACAGACAGATATATTTCTACTAATCATGTAACACATGCTTTGCTCGCACACAACTGGACATGAATCAAGTGATTATGGGACTTCTGAAGTTAAATGGTTGAACCAGATCTCATTCAGAGGTTTCATAGCAAAAGGGGTAAATAGACCCAGTGGAACCCACGTATTTCCAGTTCATAGTGCAACAGAACTGGAAAAACACTATAGTGGTTAATTTTTTGGCAAGGCACTGTATATGGTAGAGTCACCTTAGAAATTGCCGTTAAATAAATATGACTTTAATACTGCTGATGTAGTGCTCGGGTGGAGCAGCGGTAAAACACGCTAGCACACCAGAGCTGACATCTCGATTTCATCGGTTCGAATCTCAGCTACCTGCCTGCCTGCCTACACGAGCGATGATTGGCACGTTTGCAGCGAGGGTATTCCTCATAACAGCTGCAATTACAACCTTTGCTGGCTGACTGATGACACCTACACTGATGGGAGATAATGGAGATCAGTGCGTGAATCTCCATACACAAAGCTGATCCACATATGAACGCTGCTTGTGCAGGTGAAAAGATGCAGTCGGCTACTGCACACATGTCGGAGGGGGCGTGTGTTAATCACAGCTCTCCTCAGTCAGAGTGGAGGTCAACATCAGTAGAGAAAAAGCATAATGCAATTGGGTAATTGGATATGACTAGATTGGGAGAAAAATTGGGGGGAATTTGCAAAAAAATACTGCAGATGTGACAAATATAGGGTTGTTACAGAGGTTCTCAACCTTTTATTCACTTGGCCGCAACCATTGGCCACACAATCAATAATGTTTGGTTAAAATAAGTCCAAAATAGAGAAGTGGCTCATAGGACGCAGGTTGAGAACCCCTGGGCTATTGTAAGGCCTAAAACTGAGAGTGGTCTATCATTACAACACTAAGGACCTAATTTGAGAATCCCTTCCAATACATGGCACATTTAGGCAGTTTATTGGCTGTGATTAATATCCAGTTTGAGATTCTAGTGGACAACACAGGATAGCCAACAGAAGCAACTTGGTGGTGATGGTGGTGGTGTTTAGAAGCTTAAACCAGCAACCTTTTGATCACTAGTCTAGTACCTTATTACCAAGCTACCACAGCCCTGGTAGTTAAATAGATTAATTTAGCCTTGCAGTCTTATTTATTATAAGTGAGATGTAATTTTATTCCATAAAGACTTTTACAATTACAGTTTTTGGCATTTAGCAGACGCTTTTTTTTTTCCAAAGTGACTTACAGTAGTGTGACCGTATACAATCTAAGCAACTGAGGGTTAAGAATCTTTCTTAAGGGACCAACAGTGCCAATCTGGCAGTGGTGGGGCTTGAACCAGCAGTCTTTTGATTACTAGTCCAGTACCTTAACCTTTAAGTGACAACTACATGATTTAGGAATTTGGTACTCCTCTTATGGTTGAAAATGGTGGTATTTGGGTAAGTTTACATGTCAGCTGTGCTGCCTACACAGACATGATTGGCTATGTCTGTTGGAACGTATGGTCAAAGGAATTCCCCATTCCCCATTTTGCTGCAATTGTGGTCACTGCTGATGGGCCACATGTATCAGCACATAGATGGAGAATAATGGAGAGCAGTGCATGCCTGTCTGTTTGCTATACTGCTCTCTGTGTGATCCCGTCACTGGCAAGGTGAAAAGAAGTGGTTGAGCAGCTGCATACATGTAAAAGGGGGTGTGTGTTAGGTACGGACCTCCTTGGTCAGAGTAGGGGTCTGCAGCAGTAGAGAAAAGATACAACTGGGTAATTCGGAATGACTAGATTAGGGGAAATAGGAAAACTGGCTAAACAAAACAAATTATAGTGGTAATAAAGTAGTAAACATCTCTGATAATGTGATTCTTTTTTTAACTTTGGCACAATTAGACCCAGCAGCTTTGATATGCCCACCAGAGTGACTCGCATTAAGAAATTATCTCTAGTTATTTGGTAACTCCACTAATTTGGTAACCATTTTTCATAGTAAAAGAAAAAGCTTTTAAACAAAAGGGTTAAAAAGGAGAGTTCATAGAAATTCTGGCAACTTACAGCCTCTTCCTCTTCCCTCATGGCAGGCATGGTGCTTATGGACAAATTGACAGCTGTGATTGTGACAAAGAGCACCGACAGACAAGCAAAGATCTTTCCAGGCAGTCCTGAGTGTGGCCTCTCCACCATGTCCCTTAGTTTAGCCATGCAGTGTCCCATTCGAGATTCTTTGTCCAGTTTTCCTTCCCTTCCTCCTCCAACGCTCCCGTCATCCTCATCCTCCTCGTCCTCTTCGGCCTCTCTCTCAAGCTCGTCACGCTCCTCAACGCGCTGTATCAGGCGCCTTCGGCAGCACCACTCCAGCTTTTCCTCAGGAACGCCCCAGTAGAGCAGTTCTTCTTGAAAGGACAGGACACACGTATCTCTCAATGCTCGCAGCTTGCCGGCCTGCAGGAACGTCAGAATGGAGCGGAAGGCACACGGGCTGCGGTCGAAGAAAAACTCATTGCGTACGACATCGTAGTCATCGCACACACACATTATCTCATCGAAGCTGGAGCACAACCTCAGGCGGCCCAAGCGCGACATTGGGAAGTCTTCCAGCGTGCTCCATGGCAACTGGTAGCGAAGGCCACCAACATTGATGATGGCATTTAAGCGCTGGACAGCAGGTGAGAGAATGCCATCAGGGTGAGGATCCTTTGCAAGACAGCGGGCACGTTTGTAGTAAACACCCTTAAGGGTCTCACACTCATGGATAGGTGGCGGGTTCAGGGATGTGTCGGAGACGCAGCTCAAGGCACTGTAATCATAGTCGGAGCCATCACCAGCCAGTAAAGTCATCTTTTATCCAGCCACCTCGAGCCCAGAGTACCTTACATGCCTGGAGGCCAGCAATCAGCAGCAGGCCATCACCTGTACAACAGAATAAATAAATGTTGGGATCGTTATAAATATAGTACATATCTACTGGCAAGTTAATAATGCTGGGCTGTGAGAACAGCCTTTATTTATATGTGAAACGGCACCCTCAAGATTTAATCTCGAGATGAAAACAATATATAGCTGTAATCTACTCATCAGAAACATGTTTAAGTTAATAAATATGGCCAAAATAGAATAGAATGGATGTGGGCGGAATACCTAACCAACTCCTGTTGAGAAAACGACCCACCCAATGGAAAATCCAACATACTGTAGAGCACCAACTTAGACCAAGCAAATCGAATCAGATTTAAAGAACCAACAGTTAGTCCTAAACCAAACAAGACCGAAAAGCATGGAGAGATGTGACTATGAGTTGGAAATCCAGTGGTACCCACATCAGTGTCTTGGTTACGAGGACGCCATCCCACAGACGTCAGCATGGGACTAGAGAGAGTGAGAAATGTGACATTACCAAATAATAACAAATAGTGGGATGCACATTCAGATCCAACTTTTTACTATGTTATGTTAATTATATTATTTATAATAAAATACATAGTATTGTATATAAAAAAAAAATAATAAAAGCATTTTACTAGTGATCTCAGATTTTTGGCCCCTATTGTATGTTACCGTACTTAAGATACCATTTCTCCAGTAAAGATCTTAGCCACAGACTTGAACCTAACAAAACTATACAATAAAAAAGAAGGCCAGCATTTTTACATATAGCAAAGACTATGCATTAGATCGTCAAGAAGAGACAGCACACCAAAATCTTTTTCGTACTTCTTCACTGGACGAACAAGACATGAACAGACAAGAGCATGGACTAGACAAAGGCATTAACTAGACAAAGGAAAAAGCTAGACAGGCATAAATTGACAGCAAACCAACAAATTCGGCAAACCGAATAATAGCATAGCGAACCAGAATAGTCCCTGCATCCTGATCCACAGGCCTCCTTAAATCCCCTGATCAGTCTCCCTAAACCAGAGGCAGCTATGGATCATTAACAGAGACCCAATCACAAAAAAGGGCGTTGGCTTGACTGAAAACAAAACATGCGCTCCTGGAGTGAGGGGCGTGGCACATAAAGTCCAGGAGCAGAGAGGCTTGATTCGTGACAGTGTTTACCACCTTGTGTCATCTTCCTGGTTGACTGGGTTGTTCCAAATGTTGTATTAATACATTACTATTGTGTGTTTGGTAATATTTGAAGTATAATACTCAAAAATCTGTCCTGTTATTAAGGCATAACAGATGGAACAGTGCCAGATGGAAAAATGGGCGTGGAAATTGATCCAGGACAGGGTGGCAATTCATTGCATGTTTATATTGAAATATGGAGGAGAGAGATGAGTACCAAGAGTAAAATAATGCATCCTCAGGACTTTATTATTATTATTGTTAATGTTAATCTGCATAATTTTGAGATTTGTATGCAGTTTTGTGAATCGTAAATGCTATGCAGTGTCATTATTGGGGGGGGGGGGGGGGGGTATTTGCAAAGCTACTCTGACTGATAAAAGTAAGTGCATTAGGTTCATGGTTCAGGCATAGACACTTTGTCTGTTGGTAGACTACACGTGGAGATTTACCACAGAGTAACACAGTCTCCAAGTATATTTCCTTTGTGGAGGCATGGTTGCCATCATGTTCGACCACTGCAACTTTAGTTACCCACCTAAAAAAGCATGTGGAACAAACATCTAATAGTATTACACTGAGTGCTTGGCTGTATAAACTGCTTTCACTGTACTTTTCTAACAGGCTCCACAGCACATAAGCTTGTTGATGTAGGATTTAGGGAGCTGATTGTGACTCAGCATATTTGTTCATGCATTAGAGCAACATGTTTGTTTGTTATTGTGGCCCATTTAGTAAAATAGCATTTGTGAGGTCAGACGTAATGTTTGAGGGGCTCTCAATCTAGTACCACAAAGTTGAAAGCATATAAATTGCATATACACTGATCAGCCATAACATTAAAACCACCTCCTTGTTTCTACACACATTGTCCATTTTATCAGCTCCACTTACCATATAGAAGCACTTTGTAGTTCTACAATTACTGACTGTAGTCCATCTATTTCACTACATACTTTTTTTTTTAACCTGCTTTCATCCTGTTCTTCAATGGTCAGGAACCCCACAGAGTAGGTATTATTTAGGTGGTGGATTATTCTCAGCACTGCAGTGACACTGATATGGTGGTGTGTTAGTGTGTTGTGCTGGTATGAGTGCTGGAGTTTTTAAATACCGTGTCCACTCACTGTCCACTCTATTAGACACTCCTACCTAGTTGGTCCACCTTGTAGATGTAAAGTCAGAGACGATCGCTCATCTATTGCTGCTGTTTGAGTTGGTCATCTTCTAGATCTTCATCAGTGGTCACAGAACACTGCCCACAGGGCACTGTTGGCTGGATATTTTTGGTTGGTGGACTATTCTCAGTCCAGCAGGGACAGTGTGGTGTTTAAAAACTCCATCAGCATTGCTGTGTCTTATCCACTCATACCAGCACAACACACACTAACACACCACCACCATGACAGTGTCACTGCAGTGCTGAGAATCATCCACCACCCAAATAATACCTACTCTGTAGTGGTCCGGTGGGGGGTCCTGACCATTGAAGAACAGCATGAACGGGAGCTAACAAAGCATGCAGAGAAACAAATGGACTACAGTCAGTAACTGTAGAACTACAAAGTGCTCCTATATGGTAAGTGGAGCTGATAAAATGGACTGTGAGTGTAAAAACAAGGAGGGGGTTTTAATGTTATGGCTGATCAGTGTATAATTTGGGTATGCTGAAACACCAGAACTCAATAATTAAAAGGGGTGTCTAACAATTTGGACATACAGTGTACCCTCCCATCTTGTTCATACCCTGGTTAACTTCCACCTCCCAAAAACACAGCAGTTGGTGCATCAGGCTCCCCTAGTTGTGAGTAGGTATCAATGTTGTGTGCAGATTTTCCCCCATTTGCTCCCAACCCTAACCCTATCCTAACCCCAACCCTAACCCTATCCTAACCCCAACCCTAACCCTATCCTAACCCCAACCCTAACCCTAACCCTAACCCATCTAGTTCCCTCGTTGGAATTTTGCTGCTAGTAGTGCTCTGCTCCCCCCGTACTGAGACTAAAGGGTGGAGACTACCACGTACCCCCTCCGAAATGCAGATCAGACAGCAGAGAGTGCATATGTACAGTGGCAAAGAATTCAGCATATTCTTTTGCTAAGACAGAGCCAATCTCGCCTGTATGTGGGCACCCGTCCAGATCGACAGCACTGCATGAGATTCAAAAGTGTGCTAGCGCATTTGGCGGCTGTGCCACCCGAGCGCCCATGATGTGTTAGAGTCTTCACTAATGTACACGTATGCCTTTTCATGCCAGAATTTAAACTACTAACACAATCATAATCATAAACCTACAATCGTAAACAGACTAACACCACATTTCCCACCACAGTAGCTCTACATCTTGGCTTGTGTCCAAACTAATTAAGTTCATTACTGTGATTAGAAAGCGGTTGCTTCACAAGTTGCAAATTAGTGTCTGAACCACAGCACGTTCCTGCCCCAATCAGAGATTAAAAATGTGTGCTACGGCTGATAAAAGCCTGGGCACGAGTGCGTCACGAGTGCGGGTGCTTATTAAGCACCTGCGCTATCAGCACCAGATCATTATTAAACCCAGCCTTTTATTTCCGGCTCTGTCAAATTAAGCCGCTTTTCGTGCCTCCTTTTCAGCCTACGTTGGGCCCCTATGGAGTAAAAGAGAAATAATTTAAATGACGTGTGGCACAAACAGGGTAAACCTAATTCGTACAAGAGTGGCATGTGGAGAATCAGAAGAACCCAACAGGTGAGCATTTTGATTGAAGTCATAAATCAAAGGGAGGAGAATCTTTGGGCTGGCGTGGTGGGGAAATGACGCAACTGAAAAGCTTGGTATGTTCTCCAAAGTGTTTGTGTGGCTTTCCTCAGTTAACCAAAACATGTAGAATGTGGACAGGATGCTATAAAATGTGCTAGGGAGTAAGAACATGAGTAAATAGGTAAGTGTGTACAGGTAATAAAACTATCATCCTGAACACCGGCTCCCCCCAGGGCTGTGTGCTTAGCCCACTGTTGTATACACTGATGACCCACGGCTGCAGAGCTCACTTCAAGAACAACCTCGTGGTTAAGTTTGCAGACGACACAGTGGTGGCCGGACTCATCACCCACGGAGACGAGTCCTCATACAGGCATTCAGGCAGGCGGTAGAGGACCTGACATGGTGGTGCAGGGACAACAACTTCATCCTCAACGTCCAGAAGACCAAGGAGATGGTTGTGGATTTCCGCAGGTCTGGCACGGCCCCTCCTCCTCTCTACATCGATGGAGCAGCTGTGGAGATGGTCCCCTCTGTCACGTACCTCGGGGTACACCTGACCGACACACTCACCTGGCACACCAACACCACGGCTGTCATAAAGAAAGCCCACCAACGCTTATATTTCCTGAAGAGGGCAGGTCTAGATGCGGACGTCCTCAGGTCCTTTTACAGCTGTGTGTGGTGGAGAGCATCCTGACCACCTGCCTCTCTGTGTGGTATGCTGGCTGCACTGTGGCAGAGAAGGAGGCACTGCAGAGAGTGGTAAAGTCTGCACAGAGGACCATCGGATGCAGCTTACCACCCATTAGTGACATTTACACAAACAGATGTAGGGAAAGAGTCACCTGCATCCTCTGTGACCCCACCTACCCTGCACACGGATGATTCGAACGTTTCACAACTCGAATCTTTTTCCGAATCATTTGTTTCATTTGCTTCGATCTCTTAAAAGCCCCACTTATGCCATCACTAGCTAACAGACAGACAGGAGCAGACAGGAGCAGACAGGAGCAGACAGGAGCAGACAGGAGCAGACAGGAGCAGACAGGAGCTAACATACGCTAACGAAAACAAACGAACATGAGCAAGGAACAAACTGACAAGGAAAAGGCAGACCAAACCGACTTGACAGAGTCAAACCAAAATAGTCTCCCAAGACTGGTCCACCACTGCCTGTTTAAATCCTCTTAGCTCAGACGAGGTTCAGCTGTGGTTAATTAGCCAGAGACCAATCACAAAAGGGGTGTTGGCTCCAGCATGTGCTACTGGAGAGTGGGGCGTGGCACCTACACCAACAAACTCCACATGCTCTGGGAGCACAGAGGGGCTGGGCTCGTGACATATAAAGGTAAAGTGCAGGTTGTATTTCAGTGTTTTTTATATTATACTTCAGTGTATAAGTGTAAAAAACAACTCCATTATTTTACATTAGTCTAAAATATATGCAGTTCCACAGGACCATGGAACGCATTAACAGGTTTCCCATACATCCTTATGGGAAGAAATATCTTGAAACTCAACGCCTTTAAAACTTGACGCCAGTCCCACTCTATAAGAAGCAATAAATATGCCAGTTCTTCATAAATATACACCAATCAGCCATAACATTAAAAACACCTCCTTGTTTCTACACTTGCTGTCCATTTTATCAGCTCCACTAACCATATAGAAGCACTTTGTAGTTCTACAATTACTGACTGTAATCCATCTGTTTCTCTGCATGCTTTGTTACCCCCCTTTCATGCTGTTCTTCAATGGTCAGGACTTTCCCAGGACCACTACAGAGCAGGTTTTATTTGGGTGGTGGATCATTGTCAGCACTGCAGTGACACTGACATGGTGGTGGTGTGTTAGTGTGTGTTGTGCTGGTATGAGTGGATCAGACACAGCAATGCTGATGGAGTTTTTAAACATCTCACTGTCACTGCTGGACTGAGAATTGTCCACCAACCTAAATATCCAGCCAACAGCGCCCTGTGGGCAGCGTCTCGTGACCACTGATGAAGGTCTAGAAGATGACCAACTCAAACAGCAGCAATAGATGAGTGATCGTCTCTGACTTTACATCTACAAGGTGGACCAACTAGGTAGGAGTGTCTAATACAGTGGACAGTGAGAATGATCCACCACCTGCTCTGTGGTGGTCCTGTGGGAGTCCTGACCATTGAAGAACAGGGTGAAAGAAGGCTAAAAAGTATGTAAAGAAACAGATGGACTACAGTTAGTAATTGTAGAACTACAAAGTGCTTCTATATGGTAAGTGGAGCTGATATGGACAGTGTGTGTAGAAACAAGGTGGTTTTAATGTTATGGCTGATCAGTGTATGTAATTCATGGCTAAATTAATAAATAAAGAAGCAGGTGTACCAGTGTTCCTGATAGACGGGCTTGTAAGCATAATCTTTTACACTCACTCAAAGAGCTCTCCACATAAAGCATATATTCGGGAGAAAAAATAAAGCAAGAGTACTTGAAAGACAGATAGGTAAGCATGGGACTCATGCTAAAACCCACGCAGACAATCAGTCAGAGCTCAGGATGGATCCCAGGACCCAATACGCTACCACATAGGCAACAAAAACAAAGGCTATACACTGATTAGTCATAACATTAAAACCACCTTCTTGTTTCTACACTCACTGTCCATTTTATCAGCTCCACTTACCATCTAGAAGCACTTTGTAGTTCTACAATTACTGACTGTAGTCCATCTATTTCTCTGCATGCTTTGTTAGCCCCCTTTCATGCTGTTCCTCAATGGTCAGAGTAGGTATTATTTGGGTGTTGGATCATTCTCAGCACTGCAGTGACACTGACATGGTGGTGGTGTGTTAGTGTGTGTTGTGCTGGTATGAGTGGATCAGACACAGCAGCGCTGATGGAGTTTTTAAACACCTCACTGTCACTGATGGACTGAGAATAGTCCACCAACCAAAAATATCCAGCCAACAGCGACAGCATCTTGTGACCACTGATGAAGGTCTAGAAGATGACCAATTCAAACAGCAGCAATAGATGAGCGATCGTCTCTGACTTTACATCTACAAGGTGGACCAACTAGGTAGGAGTGTCTAATAGATTGGACAGTGAGTGGACACGGTATTTAAAAACTCCAGAAGCGCTGCTGTGTCTGATCCACTCATACCAGCACAACACACACTAACACACCACCACCATGTCAGTGTCACTGCAGTGCTGAGAATGATCCACCACCTAAATAATACCTGCTCTGTCGTGGTCCTGTGGGGGTCCTGACCATTAAAGAACAGGGTAAAAGCAGGCTAAAAAGTATGTAGAGAAACAGATGGACTACAGTCAGTAATTGTAGAACAACAAAGTGATTCTATATGGTAAGTGGAGCTGATAAAATGGACAGTGAGTGTACAAACAAGGAGGTGGTTTTAATATTAGGGCTGATCGGTGTATAATGTATTAATATTCATACAAAAGCTATTAGCTCTCCAATCCATAACAAATCAAAGCAGGTGTTCCAATAAATGAGATTAGATTTGGGGTGTGAATTGTAGACGTGCCCAGCTTTATGATGATCATCTTTTGTCGTGTTGTAATTCCAGAGGGCTTTAGAGGAGAAAAATTAGAGATGCGTCAAGCTGACTGAGTCTACAAAAACATTGTCTACAAATGGCAAGTGGGATTACTGGGAGATTACACCAAGAGAACAGTGTGCAGTATCAAAGGAAATAGAACACACTGGTGGCTAAAGCAAATAATCTATTAATGTAAGTACTGAATATTCGTCAGTAGCAAGTTTGTGCCATTTTTTGCATTTGTCCTTTTGTTGCTGCCGGACAATATTCAGATCTCATGCAGTGACAATGACATGGTGGTGGTGTGTTAGTGTGTGTTGTGCTGATATGTCCACTCACTGTCCTCTCCTACCTAGTTGGTCCACCTTGTAGATGTAAAGTCAGAGACAATCGCTCATCTATTGCTGCTGTTTGAGTTGGCCATCTTCTAGACCTTTATCAGTGGTCACAGGACGCTCCTCATGGGGCTCTGTTGGCTGGATATATTTTTGGTTGGTGGACTATTCTCAGTCCAGCAGTGACAGTGAGGTGTTTAAAAACTCCAGCAGCACTGCTGTCTCTGATCCACTCACTGCAGTGCTAAGAATGATCCACCACCCAAATAATACCTGCTCTGTGGTCCTAGGAGAGTCCTGACCATTGAAGAACAGCATGAAAAGGGGGCTAAAAAAGTATGTAGAGAAACAGATGGACTACAGTCAGTAATTGTAGAACTACAAAGTGCTTCTATATGGTAAGTGGAGCTGATAAAATGAATGGACAGTGTAGAAACAAGGAGGTGGTTTTAATGTTATGTCTGATCAATGTGTATATATATAAATAAACAGAACCCTTGACCTTTTGACAGACCTGAAACCTGCTGTATCTCAATGTGTTAAAAATGATCATCCAAACCATTAGTCATGTCTAAATCGCCGTTTCTGGTTGCCAGGTGTGACGAACAAACCTAGTCCATTTGGGCACTGTTCTGCTGCTGCCTGGTGAGAATGCCTGGCAACCTTGGTCCACCCCTTCCCACGCATCTCATGCTCGGAGCTGTTGCCTCCCACCCGTTCGTCTCCATCACTTTGCATCCTGGATCTTTTATTTCATCTCTTTGCATGACTTCTGCTCCATGCTCTCTCCACCCACCAAGGCTCTCTTCCCCTCGAACAGATCCGCTGGGAGATATTGCTGGAGGACGTTCTGATTTTTCCGCATGATGCTTATCCCTCATCTAAAGAAGAACTACACCTATAAGTGCTTGTTTAGATTCACATCTTTCTTAATTTTGGCCCCGGTGCCTCTAATACCTTCTTATCGAGTGTAAAAAGCGAGTGCTGGATTAGAACAAATGCATGTTATGCGATCCACTGCATAATGCATCAGTCCTTCCGAGACCCTCTAGACCTCTGAACAGTGAACATAGGAAAACATTTCCAGCAGCACCTCAGGGCAACTCAATTTCTCCTCTTGTAGTCATTCTTTATATTTGCACAACACAAGTCAAAATGTGAAATGCTAGGTCTGCGTATGCCTGCAGCTAAATTCTCATCGGAAGACCTTTGCCTGTACGAGCTGAGGTAATGAAAAGGAAATTTTTTAGATGTTTGTGTAGATTTTATACATTGCTGAATATATTAACACAAAAAATATCTTGAAAGGCCGTAATAGCAATCCCAGGCGTTATCATGGTTCAGCAGAGACAAAAAAGCAATTGATATTCTTGGTAGCTCTGCTTAACCTTTACCACAGTGCTGTTCCAGGCTGATTTCAGACTGAATTGCTTACTGAATTAGTATACAGGGTGATGTTGTGCATACTGCCTTAACCAGTTTGTCAGTATTACGCAATATCAGCTTGATAAATAGAATATACCATAACATTAAAACCACCTTCTTGTTTCTACACTTACTGTCCATTTTATCAGCTCCACTTACCATATAGAAGCACTTTGTAGTTCTACAATTACTGACTGTAGTCCATCTGTTTGTCTGCATGCTTTGTTAGCCCCCTTTCATGAAGTTCTTTAATGGTAAGGACTCTCTCAAGACCACTACAGGGTAGGTATTAATTGTGTGGTGGATCATTCTCAGCACTGCAGTGACACTGACAGTGTATTAGTGTGTGTTACGCTGGTATGAGTGGATCAGAAAGAGCAATGCTGCTGGAGTTTTTAAATACTGTGTCCACTCACTATCCACTCTATTAGACACTCCTACCTACAGTAGTTGGTCCACCTTGTAGATGTAAAGTCAGAGGCGATCGCTCGTCTATTGCTGCTGTTTGAGTTGGTCATCTTCTAGACCTTCATCAGTGGTCACAGGACGCTGCCCACAGGGCGCTGTTGGCTGGATATTTTTGGTTGGTGGACTATTCTCAGTCCAGCAGTGACAGTGAGGTGTTTAAAAACTCCATCAGCATTGCTGTGTCTTGTCGACTCATACCAGCACAACACCCACTAACACACCACCACCTTATCAGTGTCACTGCAGTTCTGAGAATGATCCACCACCTAAATAATACCTGCTGACCATTGAAGAACAGGGTGAAAGCAGGCTTAAAAAAGTATGTAGAGAAACAGATGGACCACAGTCAGTAATTGTAGAACTACAAAGTGCTCCTATATGGTAAGTGGAGCTGATCAAAT
This sequence comes from Trichomycterus rosablanca, assembly GCF_030014385.1. Taxonomy (NCBI): domain Eukaryota; kingdom Metazoa; phylum Chordata; class Actinopteri; order Siluriformes; family Trichomycteridae; genus Trichomycterus; species Trichomycterus rosablanca. Next base: position 10,263,596 of record NC_086006.1, on the reverse strand, counting down.
GGACAGTGAATGTAGAAACAAGGAGGTGATTTTAATGCTATGGCTGATCAGTGTATATTTATATAGAATATAGACATATAGAATAAAGCAGCTTTATTAGAAGGGTACATCTCAATTGGTAAATTCGAAAGGACAGCCTCTGATTATAAAAATGTCAGCCCTTTTTGATAAATGGTCTCCAGATTCATGTTTGGACAAATTACACTAATCAAAAATAAATTTATCATGTCTCGTTCTTGATAGCAGTTTCATTAATCACTGACTAAGGTCTGCTTAATTTGAACACTGCTGGGCGGTGGATATTTTCACAGCTCAGGCAGATGTGTAATGTTAAGGTTTGTTTTATCTGCCCATTACAATTCATCCCATTTCTCATTTTTTTTGTTTAACTTACAATAATTTACATACAGTGTTGTTCAAAAAAATAGCAGTACAACACCATTAACCTGATAAATCACTGTTTTTAGTAGAAAATATATTTCTACATTGCAAAAAATTCACTTGAAAGTGTGGTAGAGTAATGAAAACAAAACAAACCCAACAATTAGGACATGCATGCTGCTCATTCCGAGTAATTGAAGCATTTATTGAAAGGGGGTTGTTCAAAATAATAGCAGTGAGGAGTTCAATTGGTGAAGTCATTCATTCTGCAGAAGAACGGGTGTCAATTTTGGCCCTTATTTAAGGTAGGAGGGTGGCAAATGTTGCACAGGTTGGTCATAGCGCATTTCCTTTTGAAAAACTGGGTAAAATGGGTTGTTCCAGACGTTGTACTGATGAACAGCGTACTTTGATTAAAAAGTTGATTGTAGAGGGAAAAAACATACAGAGAAGGGCAGCAAATTATAGCCTGCTCAGCTAAAATGATCTCAAATGCTTTGAAGTGACAACCAAAACCTGAAAGACGCAGAAGGAAGCGTGGAACTACTGTTCGAATGGATTGAAGAATAGCCAAAATGTCAAATACTCAGCCAATGATCACCTCCAGAAAGATCAAGGAACATCTGGAGTTACCAGTGAGTACAGAAGATGATTAAATGAAGCCAATTTACCAGCAAGAACTCCTTGCAAAGTCCCGTTGTTAAGAAAAAGACACGTCCTGAATGGGTTAACATTTGCCAGGAAACACACTGACTGGTCCAAAGAGAAATGGCTGAACATTTGTGGACTGGTGAAAGCAAAATTGTTCTATTTGGGTCTAGTGGCCATAGACAGTATGTCAGACGACCCCCGAGCACTGAATTCAAGCCAAAGTTCACTGTGAAGACAGTAAAGCATGGTGGTACAAAATGATGATATGGGGATGTTTCTCACACCATGGTGTTACGCCTAGTTATCACATACGAGGGATCATGGATCAGTTAGAATATATCAGAATACTTGAGGAGATCATGTTGCCCTATGTCGAAGAAGAAATGTCCTTAAAATGGTTTCAACATGACAATGACCCAAAACATCTTGGTTACAGACAAACAAGATTGAGTTAATAGAGTGGCCAGTCCAATCCCCTGACTTCAATCCCAGAGAGAACTTGTGGGCTGATATCTGAAACACGTTTTTTTGAGGCAAAACCCAAAATTGCAGAAGAACTGTGGAATGTCGTCTAATCATCCTGGACTGGAATACCTGTTCAGAGGTGCCGGAAGTTGGTCGACTTCATGCAACACAGATCTCGGAAACAATTGTTATGCCACTATATATTAGTTCAGTAATTTAAAGTAAAGTGAAACCTCAAAAACATTTTCATGTTATACATACATTTTTTGAGTTTTTAAAGAAAAAAGCTGGCACTGTTTTTTTTTTTGAACAGCCTAATATTAATTTTTCTTAACTTTCTGTAAAGGATTAATACAAACTGGCTACATTTTGTTAATGTTTTGATTTAGAATTGAAGGTGTAGTATTTTCAGTGCATTTGCATTTATGGAAATAAAAGTTATTATAATGATTTTGCGCTTTATAAATCATTGCTATTTTTTTGAACACCACTGTCCATACACTATATTGCCAAAGGTATTCACTCACCCATCCAAATCATTGAATTCAGGTGTTCCAATCACTTCCATGGCCACAGGTGTATAAAACCAAGCACCTAGGCATGCAGACAGCTTCTACAAACATTTGTGAAAGAATGGATCGCTCTCAGGAGCTCAGTGAATTCCAGCGTGGTACCGTGATAGGATGCCACCTGTGCAACAAGTTCAGTGGTGAAATTTCCTCACTACTAAATATTCCACAGTCAACTGTCAGTGGTATTATAACAAAGTGGAAGCGATTGGGAACGAAAGCAACTCAGCCACGAAGTGTTAGGCCAGGTGAAATGACAGAGAGCGAGGTCAGCGGATGCTGAGGCACATACTGCACAGAGGTCGCCGACTTTCTGCAGAGTCAATCGCTACAGACCTCCAAACTTCATGTGGCCTTCAGATTAGCTAGAACAAGAACAGTGTGTAGAGAGCTTCATGGAATGGGTTTCCATGGCCGAGCAGCCGCATCCAAGCCGTACATCACCAAGCACAATGCAAAGTGTCGGATGCAGTGGTGTAAAGCACGCCGCCACTGGACACTAGAGCAGTGGAGACGTGTTCTCTGGAGTGACGAATCACGCTTCTCCGCCTGGCAATCCGATGGACGAGTCTGGGTTTGGCGGTTGCCAGGAGAACGGTACTTGTCTGACTGCATTGTGCCAAGTGTAAAGTTTGGTGGAGGGGGGATTATGGTGTGGGGTTGTTTTTCAGGAGCTGGGCTCGGCCCCTTAGTTCCAGTGAAAGGAACTCTTAATGCTTCAGCATACCAAGAGATTTTGGACAATTTTATGCTCCCAACTTTGTGGGAACAGTTTAGGGATGGCCCCTTCTTGTTCCAACATGACTGCGCACCAGTGCACAAAGCAAGGTCCATAAAGATGTGGATGTCCTGACCTCTACCTGATAGAACACCTTTGGGATGAATTAGAGTGGTGACTGAGAGCCAGGCCTTCTCGTCCAACATCAGTGTCTGACCTCACAAATGCGCTTCAGGAAGAATGGTCAACAATTCCATAAACACACTCCTAAACCTTGTGGAAAACATTATAGCTGCAAAGGGTGGGCCAACATCATATTAGACCCTATGGATTAAGAATGGGACGTCACTCAAGTTCATATGCGTGTGAAGGCAGACGAGCAAATACTTTTGGCAATATAGTGTATAAGTCGAGGTGGAACTAGCCTGGCACGACCCTGATGTAAATAAAACATAAAAAGTACTCTCTATCTCTATCTCTGTGCTATATCGTTATACTTTAAATATAGATCAGAGGGTTGTATTCACTTCAGACCTTAACATTATTATATAAGGATTACGTAATATTTTAGCCACCAGCTATTCATTACCACACAGCGTTATATTGTTATCATCTATCAGCTATCGTGGTACACTACCAGAAAAAGGCCAGTGAGCTCATTGCTTTCTGTGTGGAAAAGCCCCATTATGTCTGAGCACTTCCAGGAATTGTGAATATGGTAAGCTACAGCAGTAAACAAAAAAAATGCCCCCAGAGTGTGTTGTGGATACTGACTAAGCGTTTGAGTGGTTCATGCCATCAGCTTACCACAAGAGGCATTTAAGAGATGGAGTGGTGGAGCCGAAATGGGGCTAGGACTTCAAAGGAAGTAAGAGGGCAGGTGCTGAAATGAATATGGCTTTAGAAAGGGCAGGACTGGGCATTATTTGATGGTGTCAGGAGGGTACTTTTGTTGATGGTGTCAGGAGGGTACTTTTGTTGAGATTTTTTATAACAGGTGAAGGATGCTCAAGTACTAGGGACACAACACTTTAAAGTAATAGATTTGTAGCATCTGCAAACCTCACACGGATGTTCAGCGTTCATGTGGTCAGCATGAACACTGAACAACGTTGAACAACACTGAACAACGCTGTTGTTTATTGTTTCTTTAGTTTAAGACTACAAAATTTTTTGTTAGTACAACTATGTAAATTGCAAAAACTCTCCTGCAATCCCATCATAATATACAACCCCAAATCAGAAAAAGTTGGGACAGCATGGAAAATGCAAATAATATAAAAACACAGAGTTTATTATGGTTATTTTGACTTTAACTTCATTGCAGACAGGATGAACCTGAGATATTTCATGTTTTATCTGCTCAACTTCATTTCATTTATTAATAAACATCCATTCCCGCGTTTCAGGCCTGGAACACATTCCAAAAAAAGTTGGGACAGTAAAGCATTTACCAATTTGTAATGTCGCCATTTCTTTTCACCACACTTAAAAGACGTTTTGGCACTGAGGATACCAAGTGATTTAACGTTTAGTGTCGCATTTTTCATTTCAAAATTCTCCACACATTCTCTATTGGGGACAGGTCAGGACTGCAGGCAGGCCAGTCCAGTACCCGTACCCTCTTCTTCCGTAGCCATGTTTTTGTAATGTGTGCAGCGTGTGGTCTTGCATTGTCTTGTTGAAAAATGCCATCTTGAAGGCAGCACATGTTGCTCTAAGATCTCAATGTACTTTTCTGCATTAATGCTGCCATCACAGAAGTGTAAATGACCTTTACCAAGGGCACTGACACAGCCCCATACCATGACAGACCCTGGCTTTTGGACTTGTTGCTGATAACAGTCTGAATGGTCCTTTTCGTCTTTGGTCCGGAGCACACAGCGTCCATTTTTTGTTTCCACTGTGTGATGGTCCATCCTAGATGCCTCAGAGCCCAGAGAAGTCGACACTTCTGGACATGGTTAACATAAGGCATTTTGCACAGTAAAGTTTTTTTTAAAGTGGCATTTGTGCATGTAACTCTGTATTGTAGTGCTTCACAAAGGTTTGCCAAAGTAATCCCTCACCCATGTGGTTATATCAGCTATTGTTGAGTGGTGGTTCTTGATGCAGTGCCGTCTGAGGGATCGAAGATCACAGGCGTTCAGCTAAGCTTGCCCCCTTGGCCTATATGCACTGAAATTCCTCCCAATTCCTTGAATGGTTTAATGATTATGCACTGTAGAGGGAGAAATATGCAAATCCCTTCCAATCTTTCTTTGAGGTACATTGTTTTTAAACATTTTTATCATTTTCTCACACATTTAATGACAAACTGGAGATCCTCTGATCATCTTTGCTCATCAAAGACTCAGCCTTCACCTGTTGACGTCACCTGTTTGGAATCACATCAATATCTAGTTTTTTTTACCTCGTTACTAGCCATAAATTGCCCCCGTCTTAACTTTTTTTGGAATGTGTTGCAGGCCTGAAATGCAGGAATGGATGTTTATTAATAAATGAAATGAAGTTGACCAGACAAAACATGAAATATATTGGATTCAAACTGTCAGTCTAATAAAAGTCAAAGTAAATGTAAGAAACATTGCATTTTTATTTTATTTGCATTTTCCATACTGTCCCAACTTTTTCTGATTTTTGTACAACAAGAATTAAAACAAATTAATGATTGTATTGGTCATATTGTAAAGTACTAACTGTATCAGTATGTGCATCAGTATCAGTATGTTAGAAATTCAGCATACAGAGTCAGAGTCAGAGAGGTTTTATTGTCATTTCAGCTACATACAAGTACATATTGAAACGAAACAGCGTTCCTCTAGGATCACGGTGTAACACGGTACAAAAAGTGCAAGACAATACAAAACACTGTAAATACAACAATAAATACAAAAAATCCTATAATAAATAACTACAAAAGATATTCCTAATTATCCCTAATATAAACAAGTAATTAGAAGACAGGACTAAGGACAAGTGTTAGTACATGATGGTGAATAGATGGTACAATGGTTCATGAGGTAGTGACATGTACATTAGCAGCGTAAAATTGGCAATGCCGATAAGGTGCCTAAAAAGTAAATAAGGTGCAAAAATACAAGTAAGGTGCAGAAATTACTTGTTCAGTTCCAGGAGGTGTGCAAAAAATGCAAGTAACATAGTCAATACAGGTTAGTGTGTGTCAGCAGAAAATTTCCGGAGGAAATTGTTTTGGTACTGAGTTGAGGAGTCTGATTGCCTGAGGGATAAAACTGTTACACAGTCTGGTTGTGTTAGTCCGGATGCTGCGGTATCGTCTCCCAGACGGGAGCAGAGTAAAAAGTCCATGTGATGGATGGGTTGGATCGTCCACAATGCTGAGAGCTTTGCGGATGCAGCGGGTGTTAAAAATGTCCGTGAGAGATGGAAGAGCGACCCCGATGATCTTTTCAGCTGTCCTCACTACTCGCTGGAGAGTCCTGCGGTCCGACGCAGTACAATTTCCGAACCAGACAGTGATGCAGCCGCTCAGGATGCTCTCGATTGTTCCTCTGTAGAACGTGGTGAGAATGGGGGGTGGCAGATGAGCTTTCCTCAGTCTTCTCAAAAAGTAGAGACGCTGCTGGGCTTTCTTGGTGATAGAACTGGTGTTGAGGGTCCAGGTGAGATTCTCCTCCAGATGAACACCGAGAAATTTGGTGCTCTTGACGATCTCAACAGATGAGCCGTCGATGTGCAGTGGGGAGTGGTCCCTTAGTGTCTTTCTAAAGTCAATGACCATCTCTTTGGTTTTATCCACGTTCAGAGACAGGTTGTTGACTTGGCACCAGTCCGTTAGATGTTGTATGTCCTCTCTGTACGCTGACTCATCATTGTTGCTGATGAGTCCCACCACAGTTGTGTCGTCTGCAAACTTAACGATGGAATTCGAGCTGTGCATTGCTGTACAGTCGTGCGTAAGCAGAGTAAACAGCAGTGGACTGAGCACACAGCCTTGGGGAGCGCCGGTGCTCAGTGTGGTGGTGCTGGAGGTGTTCTTACCGATCCGGACGGACTGAGGTCTCTCAGTCAAGAAATCCAGGATCCAGTTGCAGAGAGAGGTGTTCAGGCCCAGCGTGCTCAGCTTTCCAATTAGATGCTGAGGAATGATGGTGTTGAATGCTGAGCTAAAGTCTATGAACAGCATCCTGACGTAAGTGTTCTTTCTGTCCAGGTGTGTAGAAGCCAGGTGAAGTGTAGTGGATATGGCGTCGTCCGTTGAGCGGTTAGGACGGTACGCAAACTGCAGTGGGTCCATGGTGGGAGGCAGTAGTGTCTTAATATGCCTCATGACTAGTTTCTCGAAGCACTTCATGATGATAGGCGTGAGTGCTACGGGACGATAGTCGTTGAAGCATGACACAGATGACTTCTTTGGCACAGGTACGATGGTGGTCATCTTGAGGCACGTTGGAACGATGGCGCTGCTCAGGGAGATGTTAAAGATGTCAGTGAATACATCTGTCAGCTGGTCTGCACATCCTTTGAGCACTCGGCCAGGAATGTTGTCTGGTCCAGAAGCCTTCCGTGGGTTGACTCTGTGCAGAGTTCTCCTCACGTCCGCTGTGGTGAGACGAAGCACCTGGTCGTCACAAGGTGGGATCATCTTCCTCGCCAACATGTTGTTCTGCGCCTCGAACCGAGCGTAGAAGTCATTCAGCGCATCTGGAAGGGAGGCATCACTGTCACAGACGGGTGGAGTCGTCCTGTAGTTGGTGATGGCCTGGATGCCCTGCCACAAGCGCCGTGTGTCACCGCTGTTCTGGAAGTGGCTGTGGATGTTCTGGCCGTGTGCGCGCTTTGCTTCTCGGATTGCCCGGGACAGTCTGGCTCTCGCTGTTCTCAGAGCCGGCTGGTCACCTGCTTTAAAAGCGGAGTCTCGGGCCCTCAGCAGTGCACGCACCTCTGGAGTCATCCACGGCTTCTGGTTGGGTCTGGAAGTGATGGTTCTAGTGGTAGTGACGTCCTCAATGCATTTGCTGATGTAGCAGGTCACTGAAGTCGTGTACTCCTCTAGATCAGTGTAATCGCCGTATGTTGCAGCCTCCCTAAACATGTCCTAGTCAGTGCACTCAAAACAGTCCTGAAGAGCAGAGATGGATCCTTCTGGCCAGGTTTTCACCTGTTTCTGTACAGGTCTGGAGCGCCTGATGAGTGCTCTGTATGCTGGAATTAGCATTACAGAGATGTGGTCTGAGTATCCGAGGTGGGGGCGGGGCTCCGCCCGGTACGCACCGGCAATGTTCGTGTAAACATTATCCAGCGTGTTCGCTCCTCTCGTAGCAAAGTCCACATGCTGATGGAATTTAGGGAGAACAGACTTGAGATTTGCATGATTAAAATCCCCAGCGATAATAAACTGTCCGTCTGGATGAATGGTCTGCAGTTCGCTGATGGCTCTGTAAAGTTCGCTCAATGCTTCCTTCGCGTTCGCGCTGGGCGGAAGATACACCGCGACAATAAGCACGCTGGTGAATTCCCGTGGTAAATAAAAAGGTCTGCATCTAACAACAGCAAATTCCACCATCGGAGAACAGTACGCCACAACAAGCACAGAGTCCTTGCACCATTCGGTGTTAATGTAAACACAAACGCCTCCTCCTCGTGTTTTACCGGACTGAGCTGCATTTCTATCGGCGCGATACGATGCTAGCCCGTCTAGCTGAATGGCACTGTCTGGAATGTTGTCGCTAAGCCATGTTTCAGTGAAAATTAAAACACAACAGTCCCTGTACTCACATTGGGTAGTTTGCTGAAGTCTGATACATTCCAGTTTATTCTCCAGAGAGCATGCATTTGCGAGGAATAACGATGGTAGAGCCGGCCGGCTTGGGTTAGCTTTTAGCCTAGCACGGACCCCGGCTCGCTTTCCACGCTTCTGCTTCCTCGAGCACCACTTGCGGCGCCCCCTCCCCCGGTCACCTGCTTCAGGTAACAACGAGGACTGCAGGCCTGGTTCGCGAAGTAGGCAGAGTTCATGCAGAGTTCGCTGCAGATCATCTTGCAGGTTGGTTTCTGACTGTTTTCTCAATTGTAGCAGTGTCTGGCGGTTGTAAACTAAGTCAAAAGTGGTTTTCCATACGTTTATAAACAAAACTGTCCTAAACAAACTTACAAACTTTTCCTGAAAACAACAAAAAAACACAGTTTTTCGACCCCAGAGCGGCCGCTGCGTGTTAACGCGCCGCCATCTTGTATTTGGATTTCTCCTGACTCCAATACAGGAGTCAGGAGAACAGGTATTCATCCAAAGAGTCTTTATTAACACATACAGGTGTATGGGCACAGCTTGGAAGACCGACAGAATCTGACTAGGCATATTCTGGGGAGACTTTATATACACAAGAAATGAGGGGAAGAATTACAGAGATCAAAGAGAAGATGAGAAAGGGTGATCAGAGGGGGGTACTGGAAGGGTGTTGGTCTTATAGTGGGTAATACAGGAGACAAGGATCAAAGAGAAGATGAGGAAGGGTGATCATAGGGGGGTACTGGAAGGGTGTTGGTTTTATAGTGGGTAATATAGGAACAAAAGGGTTTTTGGCATTGTGAACAAATGGTGACACAATTAGGTGTGGGTAGACAGGATTTAGGGGTTTGTAGGAGACGGGAAAGGTGAATCTCTCAAGTATTTTTAATGACTGAACCAGTCACATGACGTTAGAACATAGCTAACTAGTCAGCTTATTTCTCTATCTTTGCCTCAGTCATTGTTAGAAAGCTCAGAAGTGTCATAATGGTTCCTTAGCAATTACAGCCTCTGTTGGCTGGTTAATGCACCTCTGTGGGGGATGGTCAATTAATGCATAGTAGCTCTCTGTATGGTGAAAAGAAGTGGCCAGCGACTGCATGTATGTTGGAGGGGACGCTTGATAATCTGTGGGTCTCCTCAGGGTCTGAGTTACAATGACGGAATTCAACATGACTGGATTGGGAGGGAAAATTGGGAAATTGCAAGAAAGGGATAAAAAAGAAAACTTTATGATTGGTTTATTATTGTGGATATTAGCATCATCGCCTTTAAGGTGGTGTTACACATTAGATATATATTTTTATTGTAAATACTAGTAAGTAATAGTTCTGGACTGATTTATTTAACCTAAAATCAGTCCATATAATAAGACGCGTCCATACAAGACATAATAACCATTTAAAAATCATATCTTTATGCTTAAGGACACTCCTTAATGTTTTATTTTCCTCTTTTTATTGCTTCACTAATGCACACTGCCATCACTGGCAACCCACAACCTTTCTCCATCTTTGATGTGTAATGGGTAAATGAAAGTGCAGCTCTTTCAGGAATGCATTTAATAATGGTACTCTAGTGAGCACATTTATTACACAGCACAAACATTAAAAAAAGTTAATGTGTGCACATACCTGTCTTACACTGGTGAATTTCATTATACAGTATTCTTTACACAGATATACTGTAAAAAAAATCTAAAATTATAATATACTGTATATTATAATATAATATCATATCTAATATAATCCAATATTTTCTAAATATGGCATCAGCTGTGGGTGCTCATTTGGTGCAGCAGTAAATCACATTAGTGCACCAGTGCTGGGATCCGGGGTTCAAATCTCAGCAGTGCTATCAGCCAAATGGGCTTGGCTGTGTTTAAATAGGGGCAAAAGAAGGCAGAGCAGCCTAGCCATTAGATGTACCAAGTCTGGAAAATAAGGAGGTTGCATCCGGCAAAATTGCCCCCATTCAATTAAAAGAACATGTCAGAGGTCAGGCAATGATGTTGGACAAAACAGCCTGGCTGGCTTACAAGTGAAGTTCCAATTTATCCCAGGGTTCCCAGGGTTGACACCCCTTCAGTAGTTCCTCCAACCAGTACAGTATCATCAATATTATGTAATAGATTTTACACAGGGTGGCATGGTGGCTTACAGCAAGAAAAGGTCCTGGGTTCGATCCCCAGGCGGGGCGGTCTGGGCAGAGTTTGCATGTTCTCCCCGTGTCTCCAGTTTCCTCTCACAGTCCAAAAACGCAGTCAGGTTAATTGGAGACACTGAATTGCACTATAGGTGAATGGGTGTGTGTGTGTCTGCCCTGCAATGGACTGATGCCCTGTCCAGGGTGTTACTGTGTGCCTTGCACCCATTGAAAAGCTTGGATAGGCTCCAGCACCCCACCGCGACCCTGATCGGATAAACGGTTAAGAAAGTGAGTGAGTGATTTTACACAGGGTGGCACGGTGGCTAGGTGGGTAGCACTGTCATCTCACAGCAAGAAGGGCCAGGGTTTGATCCCCAGACAGGGCGGTCCGGGTCCTTTCTGTGCGGAGTTTGCATGTTCTCCCCATGTCCATGTGGGTTTTCTCCAGGAGCTCCGATTTCCTCCCACAGTCCAAAGACCAAAGCCCCCCTAGGTATGAGCGTGTGTATTTGCCCTGTGATGGACTGGTGACCTGCCTTTTGTACAGTGAATTAGACCCACCATGACCCTGAATAGGGTAAATCGGTGGTAAAACAGACAATGAATGAATATAATGTGCTCCAATATTCATTCTATTTGTCTGCATTGTGGTAGGGCTTTTAAAAATCTTGCAAAAGTCATAATTATCTGTCTGCAACAGCTATTAAAAGATGAATTGTATAGATCTAGAGAGTTTTTTAAAGGTTTGAATTTCACCCTGTTCTTTAATGGTCAGGACCCCCACAGGACCACCACAGAGTAGGTATTATTTAGATGGTAGATCATTATCAGCACTGCAGTGACACTGACATGGTGGTGGTGTGTTAGTGTGTGTTGTGCTGGTATGAGTGGATGATACACAGCAGCGCTGCTGGAGTTTTTAAATACCGTGTCCACTCACTGTCCACTCTATTAGACACTCTTACCTAGTCGGTCTACCTTGTAGACGTAAAGTCAGAGACGATCGCTCATCTATTGCTGCTGTTTGAGTTGGTCAGTGGTCACAGGACGCTGCCCACGGGGCGCTGTTGGCTGGATTCTTTTGGTTGGTGGACTATTCTCAGTCCAGCAGTGACAGTGAGGTGTTTAAAGACTCCAGCAGCGCTGCTGTGTCTGATCCACTCATGCCAGCACAACACACGCTAACACACCACCACCATGTCAGTGTCACTGCAGTGCTGAGAATGATCCACCACTCAAATAATACCTGCTCTGTAGTGGTCCTGGGAGAGTCCTGACCATTGAAGAACAGCATGAAAGGGGGCCAACAAAGCATGCAGAGAAACAGATGGACTACAGTCAGTAATTGTAGAACTACAAAGAGCTGATAAGTGAAGTGAACAGTAAGTGTAAAAACAAGGAGGTGGTTTTAATGTTATGGCTGATCAGTGTACATAAACATATATAAAAATATGTACATTTAAATGGCACTATGGAAGAATCCCACTTTTAAAGGAAGTCAATTTGTTATTTTTTCCACCCTGTAGCATTCCTGATCAGCTGTAACAGCCTTTCATCTCCATGTGCAAAACCAAGCCAAGCATGAAATTGTACTACAACATAAATCATATTTCATATTCAGATAATTTTAATTTTGTAGCAAGAGTTTATTACAGTTTTCATCCAGTTTTAACACAAAGCAACCTCCGTAGGACAAGCAGTCTTCATTCGTGAGATGCGAAAAGGACTTACACTCCATAAATTCCCAACTGTGAACAGACCTTATTGCTCAACATTAGTGCCCAAACACGCTAATGCTCGTGTAGCTTAATGGAAATACATTTCCTCAGCCATGTTTCAAAATCCATCCTAAGAGATTAGAGACTGTTATTGCAAATTAAGGAAGACCGTGTGTTTATAAACCCCAATGGTTCCCTGATTCAGGCTTACTGACAAAACACCACTTAGGATATAAAGTTTACAGGATATATATAGATGTGTACACCAGTACCAGGAATGCACCTTGGCAACATTTTTGGGACTGTATTAGAAGAATTAATGACCATACCTCCAAAAAACACTATATGGCCAAAAGTGTTGGACATCCTATTCCAAACGTATCCCCAATACCTTAAACTATAACAGCGCCCACTGTACTGGTGTGGTTTTCTACAAGATTTAAGAGCCTAAGCACAGTCATTCTGGAACAGGAAAATGCTTTCCCTAAACTGTTGCCACAGAACTCAAAGCATATGATTTATTTTACATACTAAAAACATTATTTTAAATGTATATGTTTAAAACGCATATGTTTTGATGATGGTGGTGTGTCAGTCCTAAATCTACTACAGCTATTGAGTGAGAAGGTCTGGCTTGCAAATGAGTTTTTAAACACCTCACTGTCCCTGCTGGACTGAGAATAGTCCACCATCCAAAAACATCCAGCCAATAGCGCCCAGTGAGCAGCGTCCTGTGACCACTGATGAAGGTCTAGAAGATGACCAACTCAAACAGCAGCAATAGATGAGCGATCGTCTCTGACTTTACATCTACAAGGTGGACCAACTAGGTAGGAGTGTCTAATAGAGTGGACAGTGAGTGGACATGGTATCTTATCCACCATATAGTGTCTAGCATGCACTACACCTCATATATATACATTTTGTTTTTCTTCTTATATTATTTATTTCACACATCCACAGGTGCTCCTATATAGCAAATCACAAGTGTAGTACAGCAGTGGTTCTCAACCAGGGGGTATCAGTGAGCCTATGGGGGGATCCCGTTGCATGTAATCAAGAAGAGTAAAAATAATCACATGTAATAGGACAAGAAAGCAATAGGCTACTGGAATATTAAAAATTCCTAAGGTGCCATATAGATTAAATTTAAACTACCTATAGCCTATGTTGGGTCTTGGAGAATGGACACGTATTTGATTTGCCTACCACAAAAGTGCAAAGGTCAAGGGATGGGGGCTATGACATATAGGGTGTGTTCGAAAACCTAGGGAGCTGCCTTGCTGTCTTACTGTCTACATAGGCAGCTGACTTAGTAGAGAGGATTCTAATAAGTTAGTGACTTATAAGGCAGGTTATTCGAACGCACTACTTAGATAGCGATTCCATCGGGTTTAGCATTTCGCGTTTAGCATTTAGCATCTCGCCATTAAAACCAATAAACTGAGGTAGCATAGCACGCTAACGTCAATAACATCTCCCTTCATGTACCGATAACGGTTAAATTTCCTGACAAGCCCGAACTTGCAAATAAAAACACTCGGTACAAGTTTATACAAGTTAAAAATCAGTAATATTTTATTTATGTTTGAAAATAACTCCATTCGTTTCTCCGCCCCGTCAGCCATGAATGCTGGGATTGTCTTGATCACTTAAGGCAGCGTTCGATGCTCACTCGTTCTTGAGCCAAAATAACATTGAAATAATAAGATGCCTCAGAAGTGTGGATTTTAAGGCATCTAGGATTTCGAACAGCCTCCTTCTCGGGAGCGCGCACAGGATGACGTAAAATGCTGCCTATGTAGAGAGCACACTAGCTTTTCGAACACACCCATAGTTGTTGATGCAGATCCTGCTGAGATAGACCAATGTAAGGAAGCTCCCATTACCAGTTCACCAAAACTAAACCCACTACATGGGTAAGAAGGCAATACCTTGTCATCCTTGCTGAAAGTGTAAGAATAATAGTATAATCCTTGTTAAGGGGGTTCCAGAATGTATTTTTTTAACACAAAACTGAGAACTGCTGCAGTTCAGTATATTGCTAAGTGCTGTGTGGACACGTTGAGCAGTTTGGTTTCTGTAATGCCTGTTATCACAACACCCGGACTTCTCACTGTGCCAGTAAACTGTGAAAGTTTGCAAAGTTGCCTATCAATACGATTACTCCCATCCATTTGGACTAAACTCATTTTCATCTCACTTGAAATTCATGACATGCAAATGTGAAACTTTCCCACCCGCGAGCTAACCATTAGAGCCGTGGCCACGTTATGAAAACGCTGCACTCAGGGGGCTTTGGATTAATGCTCCTGAAAGCTCTCTATCTTCTCAGACTAATGTTTGGTAACTGCCATGCTGACAGAAGTCATCTCTATTATTGATGGTCGGCACGGTGACCCTTTTCACCCAGGGAGAGACCCGCGCGAAATATCTACAGATTTCAGCAGCCAAAAGTAATAACCTGGTCCCTTTAGAAAAGTCAATCTTCCTAAGAATTCACATGCACCTGCACCTGCACCACAATTCAAATACCCACGGCTGATTTAAATTAGCAAGAGCGACCAGGCTCGACACAGCGTTCATGTTTACTTCCATTCAGTCTGTTTATGTGCAACACAACACGTGTCTACATGCAAACAATACAGCAAACGTTTGTAATGAAGAATGAGGAATAGAGAAATGGCATTTACATTCCCAAATCAGAAAAAGGGACAGTATGGAAAATAAATAAAAAAATGCAGTGTTTTTTGCATGTACTTTGACTTTTATTTAATTGCAGACAGTATACATCCAAGATACACCAGAAAATCACCATCACAACAAATAATCAGGTCTTATATCTGCACTTTTTTAAAGTGCACTTCGTTGAAGTGAACTTGCTTCAACACACAATGTGTAATACTGTGATTACTGTACTACATTACAGTGCAATATACTGTATGTCGAATTTTGTTTAAACTGAATAGTTTTTTGTTTATATATTTACACTAGTCAGGCATAACATATGACCACCTCCTTGTTTCTACACTCACCGTCCATTTTATCAGCTCTGCTTACCATATAGAAGCACTTTGTAGTTCTACAATTACTGACTGTCCATCTGATTCTCTGCATGCTTTGTTAGCCCCCTTTAATGCTGTTCCTTAATGGTCAGGACCCCCACAGGACCACCACAGAGCAGGTATTATTTGGGTGGTGGATCATTCTCAGCACTGCAGTGACACTGACATGGTGGTGGTGTGTTAGTGTGTGTTGTGCTGGTATGAGTGGATCAGACACAGCAGCGCTGCTGGAGTTTTTAAACACCTCACTGTCACTGTTGGACTGAGAATAGTCCACCAACCAAAAATATCCAGCCAACAGCGCCCCAGAGGCAGCGTCCTGTGACCACTGATGAAGGTCTGGAAGATGACCAACTCAAACGATCATCTCTGACTTTGCATCTACAAGGTGGACCAACTAGGTAGGAGTGTCTAATAGAGTGGACAGTAAGTGGACAGTAAGTATTTAAAAACTCCAGCAGCGCTGCTGTGTCTGATTCACTCATACCAGCGCAACACACACTAACACACCACCACCATGTCAGTGTCACTGCAGTGCTGAGAATGATCCTCCACCTAAACAATACCTGCTCTGTGGGGGTCCTGACCATTGAAGAACAGGGTGAAAGCAGGCTAAAAAGGTATGTAGAGAAACAGCTGGACTACAGTCAGTAATTGTAGATCTACAAAGTGCTTCTATATGGTAAGTGGAGCTGATAAAATGTACAGTGAGTGTAGAAACAAGGAGGTGGTTTTAATGTCATGGCTGATTGGTGTATATTGCAAATCTCCCTCTGTGGGATAATAAAAGATATCGTATCTTATCCTATCTTGTTTTAAATATATATTCATGTCTGCATTTCAGGCTTGCAACACATCCCAAAAAGGTGGGACAGTAAAGCATTTACCACAAATTTTTACCAGTGATGAAGTGCTTTATGTGTTATTTTGTTCTATTCATCCTGCAAACATGTCTTAAAGTGTAACAGTACGGGGTCGTCGTTGCTGCATCTTTCGTTTCAAAGTTCTCCACACATTCTCTATTGGGGACAGGTCATGACTGCAGGCAGGCCAGTCCAGTACCCGTACCCTCTTCTTCCACAGCCATGCCTTTGTAATGTGTGCAGCATGTGGTTTTGCATCGTCTTGTCGAAAAATGCATGGACGTCCCTGGAAAAGATGACGTCTTGAAGGCAGCATATGTTGCTCTAAGATCTCAATGTACTTTTCTGCATTAATGCTGCATCACAGAAGTGTAAATGACCTTTGCCAAGGGCGCTGACACCGCCCCATACCATGACAGACCCTGGCTTTTGGACTTGTTCCTGATAACAGTCTGGATGGTCCTTTTCATCTTTGGTCCGGAGCACACGGCATCCATTTTTTCCAAAAAAGAGCTGGAATGCTGATTCATCTGACCACAATAGACGTTTCCACTTCATCCTAGATGCCTCCGAGCCCAGAGAATTTGACGCTGCTTCTGGACATGGTTAACATGAGGCTTCTTTTTTGCACAGTAAAATTTTAAGTGGCATTTGTGCATGTAACTCTGTATTGTAGTGCTTGACAAAGGTTTGCCAAAGTAATCCCTCACTTATGTGGTTATATCAGCTATCTTGAGGATCTTGATGTAGTGCCGTCTGAGGGATCAAAGATCACGTGTGTTCAGCTTAAGCTTGCGCCCTTGGCCTTTACGTACTGGAATTCCTCCCAATTTTTTGAATGGTTTAATGATATTATGCACTGTAGAGGGAGAAATATGCAAATCCCTTCCAATCTTTCTTTGAGGTTCATTGTTTTTAAACATTTCAATAATTAAGACTCAATAAGACTCAGTATTTCCTGGATGCTGCTTATGTACCAAACCATGATTACAATTACCATCATTATTTCATTTTTTTTTTTTTTATTACTAGCCCTAAATTGCCCCATCCCAACTTTTTTTGGAATGTGTTGCAGGCCAGAAATGCAGGAATGGATGTTTATTAACAAAATAAATGAAGTTGACCAGACAAAACTTGAAATATCTCAGGTTCATCCTGTCTGCAATCAAATACAAGTCAAAGAAAATTTTATTCTTATCTGTGTTTTAATATTGGTGTTTTCCATACTGTCTCAACTTTTCTTTGTCTAATATTAAAAGTAGTTCAATGAGCTGAAACATGTATGTATGACAAATATTGCCTTTTCAAGCAATGTGATCATAAATACGACTCATACTGATGTAATTCAAAACATCTACACCACCAACTGCCCCAAATGTTTGACATTAATCACTTCCATATGGTATTTTTGTACATTGCTGTAATGCAACCCAGTATTTAAGTGAATTCTGTTTAATCTGTTTATGCTGTTTAATGATGCAGCAAATGAACATGACAAAAAAGTAGTATTGTAGTGTAGCCATTACAAAATTATTCATCTTCTATATAATCAAACGTACTGCTAGTCAGTATGATCTGAAGTAGGGTTACAACATGATTAGCCCATCACGGACTCAATAACAGCTTTAAATCTGTTTCAGCTGTGATGTGTTATATGAATGCCAACCAGAGATGTGTTGTAAAAATGGTAAAAACTGAGAAGCTGTCACAAAAGCTCTGACACAGGGAGAACATGCAAACTCCACACAGAATGGACCCGGAGCACCCCACCTGGAGATCGTACCCAGGACCTTCTTGCTCTGAGGCCACAGCGCTACCCACCGAGCCACTGTGCCGCCCTTTAATGTAATGCCGATTACTTTTTTCTTAATGTTGTTTAATTAATTTTTTTCCTGATGCTTGTAAATGTATGTTTTTCTTGATATTTATGGCACACAGACATCACATGTGTACATTTAAAATACAAGCCCAAATCAGAAAAAGTTGGGACAGTATGGAAAATGCAAATAAAATAAAAAATGCAGTGTTCCTTACATTTATTTTGACTTTTATTTGATTGCAGACAGAATGAACCTGAGATATTTCATGTTTTATCTGCCTAACTTCCATTCCTGCATTTCAGGTCTGCACCACATTCCAAAAAAAGTTGGTACGGGGGCAATTTAGGGATAGTAATGAGGTGAAAAAACGATCAGAGGATCTCCAGTTTGTCAACAAATGTGTGAGAAAATGATTGAAATGTTTAAAAACAATGTACCTCAAAAAAAGATTGGAAGGGATTTGCATATTTCTCCCTCTACAGTGCATAATATCATTAAACCATTCAAGGAATCAGGAGGAATTTCAGTGCGTAAAGGACAAGAGCGCAAGTGTAAGCTGAAGGATTGTGATCTTCGATCCCTCAGACGGCACTGCATCAAGAACCGCCACTCAACAATAGCTGATATAACCACATGGGTGAGGGATTACTTTGGCAAACCTTTGTTAAGCACTACAATACAGAGTTACATGCACAAATGCCACTTAAAACTTTACTGTGCAAAAAAGAAACCTTATGTAAACCATATCCAGAAGCGGAATCGACATCTCTGGGCTCTGAGGCATCTAGGATGGACCATCACACAGTGGAAACGTGTATTGTGGTCAGGTGAATCAGAATTCCAGGTCTTTTTTTGGAAAAAATAGATGCCATGTGCTCCGGACCAAAGACAAAAAGGACCATCCAGACAAGCCAGGGTCTGTCATGGTCAGGAATGGATGTTTATTAATAAATAAAAGGAAGTTGAGCAGACAAAACATGAAATATCTCAGGTTCATCCTGTCTGCAATCAAATAAAAGTCAAAGTACATGTAAGAAACTGTGTTGTTTTTTATTAGTTGCATTTTCCATGCTGTCCCAACTTTTTCTGATTTGGGGTAAACAAGTAATCTGATATTAATAAAAAAAAATAGTATTTTTACTAAATTGCAATTAACACCGGAGCAATTAGTGGAGGAAATCTGTGTGAAAACTGTGTGAAAATCTTTATGGTCTTAAACACCTGGATTAGAACTCCTGTTCCATGTTCTTCGCATATCAGTCTGTTTATTCTGGCTTTCTCGAATCTCACAAATCATGTGTATTTGTGGATTGGCTACTTTAAACTGCCCATATGTGTGAGTTAGAGAAATAATTAATGAGTGTGTTATGGTATGTGATGGATT
Organism: Trichomycterus rosablanca; assembly: GCF_030014385.1. Lineage (NCBI taxonomy): Eukaryota > Metazoa > Chordata > Actinopteri > Siluriformes > Trichomycteridae > Trichomycterus > Trichomycterus rosablanca. The sequence goes on along the minus strand of NC_086006.1, from coordinate 10,244,044 downwards.
GGTGCCCTGCTGAGAAAATAGTCCAGTATATAATTTAATTATGCATTTTATTAACAACTTTTAATTGGTTGTGCAGTTCTAAATGATTAATACATGGTCGAGAATGAATACGGTTACTATAATACAGTATATGCATGATCATATTTATTCAATGTAATATGTCACAAATAAAGCATAACCTGGTTGAACTGTTTTATTTTTTTTGTTGGATTTTTAGGTATTATTTAGTTAGATTACATCTTTGCACACATGGTGACATTATAAAAAATACCCAGACATTGTCCAAGATAAAAAATAAAAGAATTAAAAGATAAAAGAATTACAGACACAAATCCAGTTATAACCAGTTTAAATCTCTTTCAATCTCGCTCATGTTTGCGTAAACATCACTTAAGCAGCTGAAGAAAATGACCAACAGTTTAATGCACTTACCACAGATCTGAACTGGTTTGTTGTTTGCAGCTGAATTTGTTCTTCATGTCTCTGAATACAGAATAACACAGAGGTCAGAGGAGAGAACGCAAAGGTCACGAAGGATCCGGAGAAGTACGAGCTGTTGCTCCGAGCTCCGAGCTCCAACTCTGCTTCATCCGTGTTGCTCTGTGAGCGCTTTTGGCTCATTTGAGGAACATGAGCAACAGGCTAGAGCACCCCTCCTTCGTTCCCTCACTCACTCACTCACTCTTACTCACGCACACATCAACGGCTCTGACATCAGAGGTGGGACGTGCCACTATTCTAAGAGCTTTTGAGCGAAATCCATAGCAACCGGGCTGCGGATGGAGCAGGATTCCCTCCCTCGAACAGGGATAATCACTGCTAGGGGGCAGGGAGGGAATGCATATAGGGATAGCGGATTGTACAGAAGTATTTGGACACCTGACCATGGGCTTGTTAGACATCCCATTTCAAAGGCAAATCTGAGAAGACTTTTTACAAGACTTGATTAAGTCTGAGGGAATTTGTGCCTTGTTTTGTTCAGTCTATAGATATGGCCAAGTTAATTTTAAGTGATTATTGTAACTAAAACTAACATTAACTAAAACTGTTTATAAATATGTGCGTTAATATGTGCGTTTACATGCCGACATAGAGAAAATGCACAGTTACAGTAAATAATTGTGCAATTAACTATTTACTTATTAAAATTTTAGTGATTTTTTTAGAGATGATGTACTGTGTTATTACATGTCCTACAATAAATTACTGCAACCCTGAGGAACTTTAATACTGGCTTGTACGGCATTTTTAAAAAAAAGTGCCATGCTGGACCTCATTAATAAATACATATTAATGAATAAATACATAGATTTTGTTTCTATTTATTTATGCATTTTCTCCAAATTTAGTGTAGTCAATTTGTGTTCCGGTGCTGGGGGATCCCCAATGGCAGTCGAGGTCGGTATATTGCTGCTCATGCCTCCCCCAGCGGAACCCTTTTTCACCTATATGCACTCTGGTCAGATAAGACAAACATGAAAAACTGAACTGTCAAAGGTAGGCATGTAGTGGGGAGTGCTGGAGCCTATCCCAGCTTTTCAATGGGCGCAAGGCACACAGTAACACCCTGGACGGGGTGCCAGTCCATCGCAGGGCAGACACACACACATACACACACCCATTCACCTATAGGGTTATTCAGTGTCTCCAATTTACCTGACTGCATGTTTTTGGACTGTGGGAGGAAACCGGAGCTCCTAGAGGAGCCATTACCATTACATTTATTTTATATAATTAAATGATGAAGGCAGTGGTCTAGTAATCAGAAGGTCATCAGTTCAAGCCCCACACCTGCCAGTTTGCCACTGTTGGGCCCTTGGACAAAGCCCTTAGCCCCCAATTGCTTGTAATGTACAGTATACTGTCTAAATTGTAAGTCGCTTTGGATAAAGGTGTCTACTAAATGAGTGTGGCTGTAAAACCTAAAGTCAATAATTAGGTGCGTCCTTATACTTTTAGCCATATAGTGTATTTCATGGAGCGATATTACAGCGTATGCAATTGGTAAAATGTCCAGAGATTCAGAGCAGCATTGAAAGGACAAAACATTTTAACACTTGTAGCTTAATAGTCCTCAGCATGCTTAGCACGTACAGCGGTTTACCACCAGACATCTGAGAAACGCAGCGCTGTCTACATTAGCTGCCTTTATTTCCTATTGATCCGGTCGTTTGAAACTGCATTTGTCTGCCTTAAGACTGTGGACTTTGAAAGTCAATTGCCACTAATTACATTTGCTTCGGGGATAACAAGCCTTTTGACAGCGGTTCAAAATGAAGAAAATAAAAGGTAATATTTTAACCACTTTTAGACAGGTGCAGTGGCTGTGTTCTAAAGAAACAATATAGTTGGGAATTAGAGAAAACCAGTGAAGAGAAACAAGCATTTAACAAGCAGTTTCAGTATCTTTTTAAATCTAACCACTCTTAATGTCTTAGGGGGGAAGAATAGGGGGGAAAACATACACTGAAGTACCAGAAATACTGGTACAACAGGGGACTGTAGCAGCTGGTGGTGGCTTCATAATGGTATGGGGTTTGTATAGCTGGCATTCCATGGGACCCCTGGTACGTCTAACAGGTAAACGCCATGTGTGCCACCTTTCAAGGAGTTACACCCCTTCATGTCCTGCATTCATTCTGATGGGTTTGGCCACCACACACACCTAGAAACGCCAAATCATGGTTAGAGGAACGCTCATCTGAGTTTGGGGCTTCGCCATTCCCACCTAAGTCAGCAGACCTCAAAGTTATCAAACACATCTGGGATGCCAAGTAATGCACAGTGGAACACAGAAATCCTACACCTCGGAATACAACAGAATTGTGGACTGCACGAGCTTCAGAATATTTCCATATATATACCACGAGTTAACACAAGTTTAAAAGTGAAACAGCAGTAAAATCCAGATAAACACAGACACATGTGGAGCTTTCAGAATGAATTTGATGGTTATTCCACACAAATGCAGATTCGTCTCATGTTCGCACTTTGATGACGTTTTACTGTATCGCTCAAGCCAAGCGCTGAACAAAGCACACACGTCGAGTTTAAGGGTACAAATTTCTCAGTAAAACGTTGAGTTTTAAAGATGTTGAGTTTAGGGGACGTTGAGTTACAAGGTATCACTGAATCCCTGAAGTTTAACTGACTTGGTGTATACTGTGATAATTAAGCGTCCCCCTAATCGTTCTAAAATTTAAATGCATGAATGCATAAATGCAAAATATCCCTGTAGAACAAGCTGCTAAAAACCGGAGGTCAGTCTTAAGCGCTACACCCTTGCCTTTAAGCCATTAATATTAAAACATATGATCTAAACATTCCCAGCATGAGGAGAAAAGAGTGCCTTTTACACTTTCCCTTTTCTAAATGTGTCCCATGTGGTGTACCAAGGCTCATCAAGTTCATTTCGAGGTTGAAAGCCAACAGTCACAGCAATTCATCACTTCCTTCATTAGAGACTTGCAGAGCTGAGATGTAATAACGTCACCCTGCCACTACCAAACACAACAAGCACATTATGTTAGGTAGGAAAAAAAACAATGTGTTCTAAACCGAAACACAAGATCAGTGCTCTAAACACCTTCTGTTCCTGCAACATGCCCAACTGAAATCGTGATGCCGAGGTGTAAAAGTAAAGTGGCGACAATAATCCGACATGCAGCATTACTGGGAACTGAAGTTGGGGCCATAAACCATGAAAGGATCTTCAGATGGAAGGTAAAATCTTGTTATGATGTGATCACTGATACTATATAAATGTTATGCCCTTTTATACGGCTGCTTCACAGTCATTTGTTCTCTGCTAGCTGCTCATATGTCTGGCAAATCACAGCGTTGATTGGTTGTACATTCTGGATGACCTCCTGCTTAAAATGTATGAAAAAGTATTGCAAGGACAGTCAAATAACAGCAGTAGGTCTGAGAATCCTTACATTACTGGGATTTCTTTGTCGAATAAATATAAAAAAAAATCTGATCAGGGTCATTACGCAAGGACAAATTGTAAAAAGCAATCAAATATTGATATTTAATTATTTTCCTATTTTATTTATGGGTTTTCTCCCTTTTTCTCCTAATTTTAGTGTCTGAGAGGGGGATATTTGCTGACACATGCTCCCTCCAACCCCTTCTTATTCACCCGTACTTTGGTGAATATGAGCATGAGGCCAGTCTTGAGCATGGAGAGTCACACAATGATCTCCGCTTTCCTCGACTTCTGTACTGGTGTCTCGTAACCAGGGTCCTTACACAGCAACAAAGTCTCCACCCTTTTACTAGTACAGACTTATGCCAAGTTCACACTACACGACTTTCCAAGTTGTCAGGTCGCTGTACAGTTCACACTACACAACTGGATCTCTTGTAATCGGGAGTCTTTCAAGTCGGTGTGGTTTTCACACTACACGACTGATCGGCGATAGGGGGTTTTACACTACACGATCTTTCACCAACTGGAATCACAGGCGGGCTTGTCTGGTCTCCCAAACTACATTTTGTCACAAAAACACACGCAAGAAGTGACGAGGGGTTTAATGACACCACGTCAACAAGTAGCGAGCGATCAAAGTTTGTGCGCTGATGTGCAGCGTAAAAGCAAGTAGGAAAAATAATTGAATCTGATTGGATTAGGCTACGTGGCCAGCAGGGATTGTTTGTTCTATACTGAGTTGAAGGTTAATAAATATGTTTTTCAATGCAACGTTGGTGTTACGTTTTGTAGAGAACGATAAGGTCAGAAATACTGTAAAACTTAAGTGTTTGCCGTGTCCCACCTTTTTACAACTACTCACCTTGCATTCTCATTGGCTGTTCGAAACTGCACTCATTGCCAGTCGACCGACTCATATCCAGATATCTAGCATGCTAGATATTTATCTTCAGTCGCTCGGATCCAGCTGTTGAGCAGTTCACACATAGCGATTGAGAGCAGAGTTTCGATCGCAGAGGGAACGCCGAGTTGCCCTCAAGGCGGCAAATCTAGGGCAACATCAGGGCAAAAGTCGTGTAGTGTGAACTAGGCATTAGTTGCCAATTTTGACTGCTGCAGGCACTGCCAATTCTGTCTGCTAATGGGGTGGCCGGCTGAACTTGGGAAGTTCAGAATCCCAGTGCTGGTGTGACACCTGGGTGACTTGAAATTGTATTTAACTGACAAAAGCAGCCATAAACGATAAACATTTAATGGTTTGGGTGACAAACGTGATTGTATTTTGTAATGGTATCATGATTGACCCTGCAAAAGCCCAGTCTTGAAAACCATGATGGGTCGTGGCTCACCCCTTTGTGCCAGACTTTGTGAAAGAATCTTACTCATTAGTTTGAAAGAACCATCGACCATACATAATATTGTCAAAAGATTCAGGGAGTCTGAAGAAATCAACTGTTTAACGTGACTGACTTTGCACTGTGTCCACTTGCAACCATTGGTAGCTTTAGTTCACTAAAAATTAAAAACTGTAAAAAATGTTCCAATTTTTAAGTGTTTTGCAGGCATCACATTTTAAATGTGTCTATATTTACAAAGTACAATTGTTAGTCAGTGAAAATATTGGACGTTTTGCACACGATATGGCCAAAGGTGCAGTACTTTGACACCCCTCCTAATTGTTAAGTCATTACAGTTAGGTGTTTCAGCCACTCCTTTTAAAACAGGTGTATATAATCAATCCTATATTAAACAATATACCTCCAACTTTGTTGCAACAGTTTACCCAAGGCCAAACAACTGTGCCTAATGTGTTTATTCAACACATTAATCAATCATGGGCAGCACGGTGGCTTGGTGGGTAGCACTGTCGCCTTATAGCAAGAAGGTCCTGGTTTCGATTGCCAGGTGGAGCGTTCTGGGTCTTTTCTGTGTGGATTTCTGTGTGCATGTTCTCCCAGTGTCAGGGTGGGTTTCCTCCCACAGTCCAAAGACATGCAGTCAGGTTAATTGGAGCTACTTAAATTGCCCTAGGTGTGAATGTGTGTGAATTGGACCCACCCCAGATAGGATACACACACAATGAATGAATTAATCAAGCATTTTTATTTCAAGTTGGAATATAAACACACAACCAGAAGACATTTAGTAATGTTGGTGCACTTACTAGGAGTTGACATTTAGCAATAATCACACAAAGAGCAGCCCATGAAACATTCAGTTGACCAATCAATCACTCATTTGATGGTGTAATTAATGCACAGTGGATATCTTCATGGATAACTTGCTCAACAATCTATCAATCAATCAATACACGTGAGACTCTAAACTTATCTCCAGAATGTTAAACAATGCTGCTTTGACATTAAAGTAAGGAATTAATTCAAAATACAACAGGCATTCACAGGGACATGCCAGGCTAGCAATAGAAATTATATGACCCAGACCACACTGGTAAATCAACAACAACATAAAAATAGGAAAATATGTGTATTAAAACATTTTTAATTACCATATACTGAATACAAATTACTTCTCAATGAGATTCTACCATTTGGAAACAAGGATTCACATCAATTTCCCAATATAAACTGTCGAGAAGTAATTTGTGTCTTTAAGACATGAAATTATGACAAATGTGTGTTATTAGTTCAGGCAGAATGTGTTCTACAGTTAATATGATTTGAATGATTTGGATCAGACCACAGTTAATGCATCATAATGCATCGTAATTAAAAGTTTAACGTGTTTAAAAGTGTTTATGGCTGCATACAGATACGACGTTTTGGCACTGAGGATACCAAGTGATTTAGTGTTTCAGCTTTTATTTTGTCCCATTCTTCCTGCAAACACGTCTTAAGATGTGCAACAGTACGGGGTCGTCGTTCTCAATGTACTTTTCTGCATTAATGCTGCCATCACAGAAGTGTAAACAACCTTTGCCAAGGGCACTGACACAGCCCCATACCATGACAGACCCTGGCTTTTGGACTTGTTCCTGATAACAGTCTGGATGGTCCTTTTCATCTCTGGTCCAGAGCACAAGGTGTCCTTTTTTTTTTTTTTTACAAAAAAAGACCTGGAATGCTGATTTATCTGACCACAATACACGTTTGCCTCCGAGCCCAGAGAGGTCGACACCGCTTCTGGACATGGTTAACATAAGGCTTATTTTTTGCACAGTAAAGTTTTAAGTGTGCATGTACTGTAACTCTGTATTGTAGTGCTTGACAAAGGTTTGCCAAATTAATCCCTCACCCATGTGATTATATCAGCTATTGTTGAGTGGCGGTTCTTGATGCAGTGCCGTCTGAGGGGTCGAAGATCACGGGTGTTCAGCTTCAGCTTGCGCCTTTGTCCTTTACGCACTGAAATTCCTCTGATTCCTTGAATGGTTTAATGATATTATGCACTGTAGAGGGAGAAATATGCAACTCCCTTCCAATCTTTCTTTGAGGTACATCCAGAATGTCTTTCCAAATAGGATACCATTTCAGATGGACCTCCAAATTAGATTCAGCTCTGAAGACTCATATCACTTCACAGTTTGTCATTTACTGCTCTGAAACAGCAGAATCAACTGTATTAATGGCTTCATAACCACTCAATGAGCCGAATCATGCATGTTTTAGGAGATTAAATGCAGAAATGTGCTTAAAAAGGCACTTGTGTATATTTTGCTTTCTAGATTTAACACACCTGAATTCATTTGTATGTAAAATTCAGACAGTTTCACATTATACTGACACACAGGACTGGAACCAATAGACCAGGGACCACAAGAGGCATGTTTACCACTGTGTTACATCACCTTTCATATTACTTGCTCTTTTTTAATCTTTTTGGAACTGAGGATGCTAATTCATGCTGTTTAGTAATTCGCAATCCTTGCTTGTAACAGTTACAGTTGTCTGATTCTCCTCTTCACCATACATGTCAATAAGAGACAGATCTGGACTGCAGGCAGGCCAGTCAAGCACACACACACTCTTAATGCCAGCCTACACCAATCAGCCATAACATTAAAACCACCTCCTTGTTTCTACACTCTCTGTTCATTTTATCAGCTCCACTTACCATATAGAAGCACTTTGAAGTTCTACAATTACTGACTGTAGTCCATCTGTTTCTCTGCATGCTGTGTTAGCCCCCTTTCATGCTGTTCTTCAATGGTCAGGACCCCCACAGGACCACTACAGAGCAGGTATTATTTGGGTGGTGGATCATTCTCAGCACTGCAGTGACAATGACATGGTGGTGGTGTGTTAGTGTGTGTTGTGCTGGTAAGTGGATAAGACACAGCAGCGCTGCTGGAGTTTTTAAACACCTCACTGTCCCTGCTGGACTGAGAATAGTCCACCGACCAAAAATATCCAGCCAACAGCGCCCCATGTGCAGCATCCTGTGACCACTGATGAAGGTCTACATGATGACCAACTCAAACAGCAGCAATATAAGAGCGATCGTCTCTGACCTTACATCTACAAGGTGGACCAACTAGGTAGGAGTGTCTAATAGAGTGGACAGTGAGTGGACACAGTATTTCAAAACATGTCATTGTCACTGCAGTGCTGAGAATGATCCACCACCTAAATAATACCTGCTCTGTGGTGGTCCTGTGGGGGTCCTGTAGAACAACAAAGTGCTTCTATATGGTAAGTGGAGCTGATAAAATGGACAGTGTGTAGAAACAAGGAGGTGGTTTTAATGTTATGGCTGATCGGTGTATGCTAACCGAGTAATCCTCTATAGATGCTGGTGTGTTTGGCTAGGGATGTAACAGACAAAGCCACACGTTCCTTTTGATGGGCTTTTTGTGAGGAAATCAATGAAGGTGCTAAAGAGTTCAGGCAACACGGATAATCGGCTCTCTGGCACTAAAGAGTCGAACCACCTGCCGTCAGAAAGATTGAACCGAATTAAACGCATGTCATGTTCACAAAGTAAATCTCACGGTGCTTTTGTTAGAGTTAGAAAGAAGGAAACATGCCCTACTTTAAGTGCTTTCATAATTCCATTTGGCTCTTCACATATTGTGTTTTTGTATGATTTGCACAATCAAGATCAGACAGAGAGACTTTTAAAAAGCTTTGCAAGTTAATTAGACTTGGTTACAATTTCAGCTGAAGTAGAAACCAACCCAAGACTGAATGATGGCTTGTTTGGCAGACGACCAGGTGGCATTTATGCAATGTCAGAAATCACTAAATATATTATATACCAAAAGTATGTAGACAAAACCACAGGCAATGATACAATGCAACCTTTTGGACTACACCGATCAGGCATAACATTCTGACCACCTTCCTAATATTGTCTTGGCCCCTCTTTTGCTGCCAAAACAGCCCTGACCTGTCGAGGCATGGACTCCACTACACCCCTGAAGGTGTGCTGTGATATCTGACACCAAGATGTTAGCAGCAGATCCTTTAACTCCTCTAAGTTGCGAAGTGGGGCCTTCATGGGTCTGACTTGTTTGTCCAGCACATCCCACAGATGCTCGATTGGATTGAGCCTCAAACTCGTTGTTGTGCTCCTCAAACCATTCCTGAAGCATTTTTGCTTTGTGGCAGGGCGCATCATCCTGCTGAAAGAGGCCACAGATATCAGGGAATACCGTTTCCATGAAAGCGTGTACATGGTCTGCAACAATGCTTAGGTAGGTGGGACGTGTCAAAGTAACATCCACATGCATAGCAGGACCCAAGATTTCCCAGCAGAACATTGCCCAAAGCATCACACTGCCTCTGCCGGCTTGCCTTTTTCCCATAGTGCATCCTGGTGCCATGTGTTCCCTAGGTAGGCGATGCACACGCACCCGGCCATCCACGTGACGTAAAAGAAAACGTGATTCATCAGACCAGGCCACCTTCTTCCATTGCTCCGTGGTCCAGTTCCAATTGCTCATGTGCCCGTTGTTGGTGCTTTCGGCAGTGGACAGGGGTCAGCAGCTATGCAGCCCCATATGTATTCTGACACATTTCTATCAGAACCAGCATGAACTTCTTCAGCAATTTGAGCTACAGTAGCTCATCTGTTGAATCAGACCACACAGGCCAGCCTTCGCTCCCCACGTGCATCAATGAGCCTTGGCTGCCCATCACCCTGTCGCCGGTTTACCACTGTTCCTTCCAAGAGCTGCAGTTTTGGAGATGCTCTGACCCAGTTGTCTAGCCATCACAATGTGGCCCTTGTCAAACTGGCTCAAATCATTACGCTTGCCCATTTTTCCTGCTTCTAACACATCAACTTTACAGGATAAAATGTTCACTTGCTGCCTAATATATCCCACCCACTAACAGATGCTGTGATAAAGAGATAATCAGTGTTATTCACTTCACCTGTCAGTGGTCATATTGTTATGCCTGGTCGGTGTATAACAGCCCCAAATATTCCAGGAATTTGTTTCCATTCAGAAAAAAAGAGCATTCGCTTAGGCAGGTGCTGATGTCAGATAGAAAGCCTGGCGTGCAATCAAAGCTCTGTGTTGCAGCAGCTCCAGTACAGTGTAAGTACAGTAAATAAAATAGAGTAGAATAAAAATAAAATACAATTTTAAAAAATGTTAAAAATATTGACTCTATAATCAATTACAATTACAACTATATAAGAGAACTATGCCGACTAGGCATAACATAATGACCACTAACAGGTGAAGTAAATAACACTGATTATCTCTTCATCACGGCACCTGTTAGTGGGTGGGATATATTAGGCACCAAGTGAACATTTTATCCTCAAAGTTGATGTAGGAAAAATGGCACCAGGATGCACTATGGGAAGAAGGCAAGCCGGCAGAGGCAGTGTGATGCTTTGAGCAATGTTCTGCTGGGAAACCTTGGGTCCTGCCATCAATGTGGATGTTAACTTGACACGTACCACCTACCTAAGCATTGTTGCAGACCATGTACACCCTTTCATGGAAACAGTATTCCCTGATGGATGTGGCCTCTTTCAGCAGGATAATGCGCCCTGCCACAAAGCAAGAATGCTTCAGGAATGGTTTGAGGAGCACAACAGTGAGTTTGAGGTGTTGGACTCCAAATTCCTCAGATCTCAATCCAGTCGAGCACCTGTTGGATGTGTAGGACAAACAAGTCCGATCCATGGAGGCCCCACCTCGCAACTTACAGGAGTTAAAGGATCTGCTGCGAACATCTTGGTGCCAGATACCACAGCACACCTTCAGGGGTCTAGTGGAGTCCATGCCTCGATGGGTCAGGGCTGTTTTGGCAGCAAAAGGGGGACCAACACAATATTAGAAAGGTGGTCATTTACAAAGAACTTACAATAAGAAGTAAAGGGAAAAGGTTTGATTGTATCTCTTATTGATTAACTGTTTTTAATTGTATTTAAAAAAAATTTAATATTACACTTATTTTTAGTGTCAAAACATCCCTGTTATTTTATATTAGCCTGAAATATATGCAGTTCCATAGGACCATGGAACGCATTAACAGGTTTCCCATACATCCTTATGGTAAAAATAATCTTGAAACTCAGCACCAGTCCCAGAACCAACTGACGTTGAGTTCATAAGGTACCACTGTATTTGGATGTCTATAAAATTTATAATAAAGGATGTAGATGTTTAAGTCATACTCATTGCTACTTATTTTCCTATGCTATGCATGGGCCTAAAAAAACTATGAATAACTCTGCAAGTAGGGTCTTATTACCCAACATGCATGTCCTCATTAATCCTTTAATGAAATAGGAAAGTAAATTACCATAGTAATGTTTTAAATCCTTCTCAGAAGAGTAGAGTTGTCTTCAGCAAGAAATGGTTACAGCACATACTGTACATTGTGTACATTTCTTTTTTCTGACCTGCTTGATTAAAATAGGACAATGGTCATAGTTCATTAAACCCTATAGAGTGAGGAAACATCCACTGATATACTGAGAACACAAGGCAGTAACATTCTTAAAAGGAACTTCTCAAATCATGCTTTTAGAGTAATACATACATACCTACATTTGGACCCTTTATTTAATTTTTTGTAGAAACCCCTTTGGCTGCTATTACTTTTATTTTTATTTTTATAAGGCTAGTCAGGGTGCCCATGCTGACACCTGTCCACCTCCAAAAGCTCCAACAATGGGCATGTGAGCATCGGAACTGGACCACGGAGCAATGGAAGAATGGTGTGTCTTGGCACAATTTGATCCTCAGAGTTCTTTGGAATTTATGGGTCTGTCTGAAAACCTAGTGAGCTCTCTACATAGACAGCATTTTATGTCATCCTATGCACTCCCAAGAAGAAGGCTTTCTAAATTCTTAGATACCTTAAGATGCTGCCTACTAAGATAATCATTTGGTGTCAAAATGCCAAATTGATATTGCATATTTATAATGTATATCTACATTTATATTGTACTCCTTTACCACAGACACGGCCTCATAACACAAGAGACGTAACGTTTTTTCTTCTTGAAGCACGAACTTGTATTCACTTTCCCATCTTTTATTAAATTACTCTGTCATCCTTCTGCTTCAGTTTTCTCTTCTTGTACATTTTGGGATTATTTGTAAATATTTCTCAACATCACTTGTTGGAATCCGCCTGTTAAACGCTGATGTAGAAACACTGCCATCTAGTGGCGGGTTGCGGTCACTTTGCGGGTCACAAAATCGACATGCATTGTAGGAGATGCAGTTTATGTACAGGTCACATAAAATGACGTGACGTGCCGGATTTGGCCCGCAGGCCTTGAGTTTGACACATATGGTCTAAATAATCTGCCCTATAAGTTGGCTATCTTATTAGAATCCTCTCTGCATAGGCAGCTCACTTGGTTTTTAGGCAGACCCTATGACTTGGTTATTTCTAAAAAATGTGTGTAAATTCTTGGCACTTATAGACCCAGGTTTGTGGCTTTTTGTGTGTTACCGTTCATGGATGGGGGTGTGGTAACAGAAAGGCTAAAACTAATATATTATTGCCTGAAATCATGTCTATGCTAGCATTTAGCAATGGTACTTTTGTGGCTGAGAGTGGGAGAAGGTGGGGGTTGGGTTTTAAGTGACAGAAAATAGATTACATTTCATTTTATTGGAAAATAATGGTCAATCTCAGAAAATAATTGTCTCTTTAGTGTCTCTGTAAGAACAAATATGTTTTTTTTCATTTAGATATCAATCAGTATATGTTGTTGAGTCTATGTGCTTAGCTGCTCTTTTGCATTCAAGACTTGTGCTAGTTGTGTGGCACATATTCATACACCAGGCTGGAAAAAAATAAGTGAATCTTCAATATTTATTAACATGTAGAACATTTCATATGGAGAGAAATTAGTGGCAAATTGAAATGAAATCACTACAGTAGAAAAATGTGAAATGCAATACACACGTCATTGGTTTTCTATAGTAACATTCAGCAAATGTGTGGAAATGAAAAGCAAAACCTCTATTACATTGTTGTCATGTCACTTGACGGCTTTACTGAAAAACAATACACAAGGATTGGCATTTTAAATGCAAAACGCAGAATGTATGTAGAATTGTAAACTATCGACTGTGAAATTAAATCAAGACAAAGTTTTATTGCTATTTACTTTGACTTGTATTTGATTGCAGGCAGTTTGAACCCAAGATATTTCATGTTTTATCTGCTCAACTTCATTTCATTTGTTAATAAACCTCCATTCTTGCACTTCAGGCCTGTAACACATTCAAATAAAGTTGGGACAGGGGCAATTTAGGGCTAGTAATGAGGTGAAAAAACTAAATTATGATGTGATTCCAGACAGGTGATTGTAATCATGGTTTGGTATAAAAGCAGCATCCAGGAAAGGCTGAGTCTTTGATGAGCAAAGATGATCAGAGGATCTCTGGTTTGTCAACAAATGCGTGAGAAAATGATTGAAATGTTTAAAAACAATGTACCTCAAAAAAAGATTGGAAAGGATTTGCATATTTCTCCCTCTACAGTGCATGACATTGTAAATAGCGTAAAGGCCAAGGATGTTACATGCACAAATGCACTTAAAACTTTACTGTGCAAAACTGTTTAAAAAAAATACCTTGTAACTCGATGTCTCCTAAACTCGAAATCTTTGAAACTCGACACTCTTTGTCAAGAAATGTGTACACTTAAACTCAACGTTTCCCTTAAACTTGTATGTGACCGCCGCTTTGATCAGCACTTGGCTCTAGCAGTGCGGTAAAACATCATCGAAGTGTGCGGTTGAGATGAATTTGCATTTGTGTGGAATAACCACACAAATCCACTCTGAAAGCTGCTCATGTATCTGTGTTTATCAGGATTTTTCTCCTGTTTCACTTTTAAACTTGTGTTATAGCTCGGGGTGCTAAGAAATAAAAAGCTAAGCTATAAAAAAAAAAGCTTAACGTGACTAAAAATATTAAAAGAATGACACAGGAACAGTTCTCTCCACTAATAAAATTCCTCGCTCGTTGTTTTAGTACAATAAGTCACATTAAGCTTTGTGCACCACCCCACTCCATAGGAAATAACGACACTGCTAGCGCAAAAGTGATTTTGCCTTTACTAAATGGAATACGATATTCGTAAATCAAGCAACTGCACGATTAAGAAGCATAAGGAAACAATAAAGAAGTAAAGGTAAAGTGCAGGTTTTATTGTACAGTATTTAACTGTTATCAATTTTATTTCAGTGTTTCTAATATTATATTTGTGTTATTTTCAGTGTATAAGTGTCAAAAACTTCCCCATTATTTTGCATTAGCCTAAAATATATGCAGTTTCATGGGACCATGGAACGCATTAACAGGTTTCCTATACATCCTTATGGGAAAAAAATACCTTGAAACTCAACGTCGTTTAAACTACGCCACTCCCAGAACCAACTGACGTCGAGTTTCAAGGTACCACTGGGTATTATCTTGGTATTTTAATGTGATGGGTTTACTTCTGGTGAACTGGTGGTGGGAGCTTCCTCACCTGGGTCTATTTTAGCGAGATCTGTATCAACAACTGAATCTGAATCTTCTGTAGTTCTTTCCAATGACCTGTGCACTTTTGTGGTGGGCAAATCAAATACTGTGTCCATTCTCAAAGACCAAACACAGGCTATAGGCAGTTCTTTATGGTAGATCTTTATGACATTACAAGAAACAGGTTTCTTATTGCATCATAAACTGATTCGGTCACCCACTGTGAACTTGGGATGATTAAAAAATTACGTAATTCACTTTCTTCATCGTTTTGTAAGACAGAAAGAAACCAGAGCACCTAAAGGAAACCTATGAGAGTTCTAAGTCCTATAGGCAGGTGATTCCAAAGGACTTACAAACTGTTTCTTGCAATGGTAGGTAAATGTGTAGGGGCAGTATAAGTACCTAATGTACACCAATCAGCCATAACATTAAAACCACCTCCTTGTTACTACACTCACTGTCCATTTTATCAGCTCCACTTACCATATAGAAGCACTTTGTAGATCTACAATTACTGACTGTAGTCCATCTGTTTCTCTGCATACTTTGTTAGCCCCTTTTCACCCTGTTCTTCAATGGTCAGGACTTTTCCAGGACCACCGCATAGCAGGTATTATTTAGATGGTGGATCATTCTCAGCACTGCAGTGACACTGACATGGTGGTGGTGTGTTAGTAAGTGTTGTGCTGGTATGAGTGGATAAGACACAGCAGCGCTGCTGGAGTTTTTAAATTCCATGTCCACTCACTGTCCACTCTATTAGACACTCCTACCTAGTTGGTCCACCTCGTAGATGTAAAGTCAGAGACGATCGCTCATCTATTGCTGCTGTTTGAGTTGGTCATCCTCTAGACCTTCATCAGTGGTCATTGGATGCTGCCCACGGGGCACTGTTGGCTGGATATATTTTTGGTTGGTGTATTATTCTCAGTCCAGCAGTGACAGTGATGTGTTTAAAAACTCCAGCAGCATTGCTGTGTCTGAGCCATTCATACCAGCACAACACACACTAACACACCACCACCATGTCAGTGTCACTGCAGTGCTGAGAATGACCCACCACCCAAATAATACCTGCTCTGTGGTGGTCCTATGGGGGTCCTTACCATTGAAGAACAGCATGAAAGGGGGCTATCAAAGCATGCAGAGAAACAGATGGACTACAGTCAGTAATTGTAGAACTACAAAGTGCTTCTATATGGTAAGTGGAGCTGATAAAATGGACAGTGAGTGTAGAAACGTGGTAGGAGGTGGTTTTAATATTATGGCTGATTTATTTTGAGTGTTTGTTTACATTTTCCACACATGCACATAAAATTACATCTAAATCCAGCCATCACTGTCCTGTCGTCACAAATATCAAACATATTATATGTTATTTTATTTCAGGAAATGATGGCTTTCACAAGGTGGTTAAATAAAGGCAATTCAAGTGATTTACACTGCACATGACAGGCTGATTGTGTGTGCCTGTCAGAGACAGCCATTTAAAGGAATCTTTGAATAAAAGTGGCAGAGAAATGTGTGTATCCCACAGAGATGCTTTCAACAGAGGAAATGATTTATTCTTTCAGCTCATGCTTGGATTTTCAATGGAAACTTAAAGTCATGACTCAAGCTAAATCAACAATGGAGGCTAAAAAAGAAACATATATTATTAGTATGTCTTAGAATTAGGTCTACCACACCACTTAGCAAAACAATTCCACATTGCATGGCACCCGTATTGGCCGAGGATAGCTGCAGGCTAGCACATGTAACCAAAAATATACATAAACACTATAAACACTAGGATTAGCTTTGAAATATGGGAAGTTCTGTGCTTTTAACAGTGAGAAAACATGCAAAAATACACCCTTGCCCAGAAAGACGCACCTTAAAGAGAACTGAATCAAATAGTACGCTTATTTCTGACTTAGTACTTCAGTGTGATCTGTACCAACCTTTGCACTTTTGTGGGGGGCAAATCAAATATGTGTCCATTCTCAAATACCCAACAAAGGCTATAGGCAGTTTAAAATAGATATATTATGACATTACAAGAAATCTCCCATATGCCAATAGTCTATTGATTTCCCATCCCTACATGTTTGACTCTTTTTTACTCTTCTCAATTAGTTGCAACGGGACCCCCCTCTAGGCTCACGGAGGACCCCTAGGGGTGTGAGTGGGTGAATAGATATGGAGTTTGTAGTGGCCTGTGAATAAGTGAATAGCTGAGTATGTGATATGCTGTGATTACAGATTGGCACCCAGTCCAGTGTGCGTTTCTTGTCCTTCAGTTCTGTTCAGTTTTTCCAGGTAGACCACAGACCCACAGCAACCTGGATTAAAATGAATCGATTGCTTAAAGGTGATAAAATGAATAAATGTGCAAATTTAATGTTTTAATTTTACTTATGTTCTGCTGTTTTCACTAATATAATTGGTTCATTGGGGTAAGTTGAGTTTTTTTTTTTAATATAATACATATTTATAAATAAATGATGTGATAAAATTGTACAATACACCGATGAGGCATAACATTATGACTAAATATTCTGTTAGTCCCCCATTTGCTGCATGGAGTCTGACACCTTTTTATTAGAATCAGCAGTTTGAGCTACAGTAGCTCGTCTGTTGGATCGGACCACACGGACCAGCCTTTGCTCCCCACGTGCATCAATGAGCCTTGGCCGCCCATGACCCTGCCGCCGGTTTACCACTGTTCCTTCCTTGGACCACTTTTGATAGATACTGACCACTGCAGACCAGGAACACCCCACAAGAGCTGCAGTTTTTGAGGTGCTCTGATCCAGTCGTTTAGCCATCATAATTTGGCCCTTGTCAAACTCATTTTTTCAGCTTCTAACGCATCAACTTTGAGGATAAAATGTTCACTTGCTGCCTAATATATTCCACCCACTAACAGGTGCCGTGATAAAGAGATAATCAGTGTTATTCACTTCACCTGTCAGTGGTCATAATGTTATGCCTTGTCAGTGTATCTTGTACCCCATCTCCTTTTTTGCCTATTTTTATACATTTTAGCCCATTTTAATCCATAAATATATAGTTTGACGAGTTTTTTTGAGTCTTGTCCTCAATCCCATTGAGGTCCCACACAGGTTAACTTGTGTTATGAATTGGTCAGTGTCTGACCTTAGGATTTTAACGTCATGTTTTACACACTTTTGGTTACATTCATGACAGGACAGGTAGTTACTGGTTACACAAGATTCATCCGTTCAAGTCTTAAATGTCAAACACAGTCATGAACAATTTTGTATCTCCAATTCTCCTCACTTGCATGTCTTTGGACTGTGGGAGGAAACCGGAGCTCCAGGAGGAAACCCACACAGACACGAGGAGTACATGCAAACTCCACACAGAAAGGACCTGAACAGCTCCACCTGGGAATCAAAGCCAGGACCTTCTTGCTGTGAGGCGACAGGGCTACCCACCGAGCCACCGTGCCACCACCTGACATTACAAGTGTTATTCGTCTGATTGGGCACAATTCCTAAAACACACCTCAAAATATTAAGAAAAGCATTTCCAGATCAGGCTGTACTGGTTCCCTGGTACTGGTTTTGGAATGGGCAGTTCAATAAGCTCATGGTCATGGCACATTTATTGGCCAACTTTTGCTGAGTTGGATGTTATACATGTCTTTGATCTGATTCACCCTTAATACTGTAATTCCCATATACTGTATAAGCCGCTAAGGGGGCGCAGCATTAAAATGACATGCTAGCACACCAGATCGTACTGAGTCTCAGCTCTGCCTGCCGGCTGGGCTGGGTGGCCACATGGACGACGATTGGCCTGTTGTTCATATAGGGGTTGGTCAAACCGGACAGGGACTCTCTCATAACTAATGCAACTACGACCTCTGCTGGCTGATTGATGGCACCTGCACAGAGACGGGGAAAGAGTGCGGATCAGGGTGTGTCTCTCCGCAAACAGAGCTGGTCCGCAGCTGATCTCGTGTAGTGTGGGTGACAAAATGCATACGGCTGCTGCCCATGTGTCGGAGGGGGCGTGGTTTATCTTCGTTCTCCTCAATCAGAGCCAGAGTTTAAGCCTAGCCTTCAGTCTTTGCCTAAATCGCTCCTGTGTCTGAGTACTCGTTGTCTACTGACGCACAGTGACTGGTATGAGGCAGTAAGTAAATGGGGTACCTTTTCTTTTTCTCCCAAAAAGAGAACAGAAGAAATGACCACATGATTACTGGGAGAACACAATTGTGTTTAATGGGCCCTGAACTGAGAAACCATTGGGTTTCTAAACCACACCACTCAGCTAGGCATCTAGCTCTTGTAGGATCTCACCAGATCTCTTACAATGAATCAATAGCTTTTAAGACAGGAAATAATTTCCTTTTGGTGGATGGATATTGACATGTTCATACCTACATTACAATGAGGCTTTTTTTTTGACAGATTGTTTGCTTTGTTCCTTTTTAGAGCACTCCTAACAAGTACTAAGGAGATGTCAAACAATATTAATTCTGTTTAGAATAAACAAAAGCCTGTTACTTTGCATTAATGGATTTTTTCTCATGGGAGTTGATTCAGGGAGAAGCGAAAAAAAATGTTCCCTTAGATTATATTTTTATCTAATATACATTTTGTTTATTATATAACATGATATTGCTTTAATATTTTATTGTAATGCATGGTTATTAGAAGGTGTGTATATGTGTGTATTATGTTCTAATGTTATTGTATATTATTGCATGATGGACTGACCAAATAATGATTGATAATATGCATATACACCGATCAGGCATAACACACCTTCCTAATATTGTGTTGATCCCCCTTTTGCTGCCAAAACAGCCCTGACCCATCGAGGCATGGACTCCATTAGACCCCGAAAGGTGTGCTTTAACTTCTGTAAGTTGCGAGGTGGGGCCTCCATGGATCGGACTTGTTTGTCCTGCACATCCAACAGATGCTCGATTGGATTGAGATCTGGGGAATTTGGAGGCCAAGTCAACACCTCAAACTCGTTGTTGTGCTGCTCAAACCATTCCTGAACCATTTTTGCTTTGTTGCAGGGCGCATTATCCTGCTGAAAGAGGCCACAGCCATCAGTTAATACCGTTTCCATGAAAGGGTGTACATGGTCTGCAACAATGCTAGGTAGGTGGTACGTGTCAAAGTAACATCCACATGGATGGCAGGACCCAAGGTTTCCCAGCAGAACATTGCCCAAAGCATCACACTGCCTCCACCGGCTTGCCTTTTTCCCATAGTGCATCCTGGTGTCATGTGTTCCCCAGTTAAGTGACGCACACACACCCGGCCATCCACGTGATGTAAAAGAAAACGTGGTTCATCAGACCAGGCCACCTTCTTCTATTGCTCCGTGGTCCAGTTCGGATGCTCACGTGCCCATTGTTGGCGCTTTCGGCGGTGGACAGGGGTCAGCATGGGCACCCTGACTGGTCTGCGGCTATGCAGCCCCATACGCAGCAAACTGCGATGCACTGTGTATTCCGACACCTTTCTATCAGAACCAGCATTAACTTCTTCAGCAATTTGAGCTACAGTAGCTCGTCTGTTGGATCTGACCACACAGGCCAGCCTTCGCTCCCCACGTGCATCAATGAGCCTTTGCCGCCCATGACCCTGTCGCCGCCGGTTTACCACTGTTCCTTCCTTGGACCACTTTTAATAGATACTGACCACTGTAGACCAGGAACACCCCACAAGCCATCACTGTAGACCCAGTTTTCTAGCCATCACAATTTGGCCCTTGTCAAACTCGTTCAAATCCTTACGCTTGTCCATTTTCCTGCATCTAACACAGGTGCCGTGATAAAGAGATAATCAGTGTTATTCACTTCACCTGTCAGTCGTCATAATGTTGTGTCTGGTCAGTGTATCTGTTCTATTGTTTATAATTCATTCATGAAAATATCAAACCTGGCACATTTCAAATAAAAATGAGACAACAGAGTCAGCCACCATTTTTATGTTTTCATGCCTTGTCTTGTAAATTATAGGTTTAAGCAGTCAAAATCATCTCAGAGTATGTCATTAGACTGCCAAGGATAAAAAGACATGCCATTTATTGATTTTCTGTTATTACACCACCACCTCGGAGAAGTGATTTTTATACTAATGGATTCAGACCCCAGCAGTATAAAACCTGTACAGAATATTCATTTCAGCCTTAAATGCAAATGCTTGCAATTAACTGTGCTACTTAACAGGAGATGTTATGAAGATATCATAAGCTCTGGCTTTTTCATGCATTATTTTAATGAGAGGTTATCAGAGTCAGTAAGAATATGAACAGTCGAGCATAACAGGCACTGATTAAAGCACTGGTGCATAAAACATTTCACACATTTAGTCACCCTTTGAAGGCAATTAAATGCTGAGAAATTAAAACGGTAGGATGTGACTTGTTTACCTTGTCTGTGGGGCATTAATAACACGAACGACTTAACATAATATAACCACATTAAAATGTTGGTGGCCAAGCACAATCGCATACGTCTATTCAATCCCAAAGCCAAGAGTGCACTTGCACTTGATATTCAGAGAGGATTTTAGCAGAACAAAATGGTGTGTCAGAATTTATTAGCACTCAATTCCAATTGCAGATTGGAAGGCTGTAATTATAACCAGCTGTGGCATTTTTTTCCAGTCGAGAAGATTGATCTACATAATTGGAGAAACAGTTGCTTTTTCCTTGAGGGATCGAATTGACACAGTAGGTTCAATAATGCAATCAGTTTTAAAATGTTTGATTAACCTCATTGAACAATGAAACTGTAATGGCGCATCGATATTGGGACTGGAGCACAGGCTACATCTTTGAAAAATGCAAATGAAATAAAAATGCAGTGTTCCTTACATTTACTTTTACTTTTATTTCATTGCAGAGAGTTTTAACCAGATATATTTCATGTTTTGTCTGCTCAACTTCATTTCATGTGTCAATATACCTCCATTCCTGCATTTCAGGCCTGCAACACATTCCAAAAAAAGTTGGGACGGGGGCAATTTAGGGTTAGTAGGGTACGGAAGAGGGTACGGGTACTGGACTGGCCTGCCTGCAGTCCTGACCTGTCTCCAATAGAGAATGTGTGGAGAATTTTGAAATGAAAAATGCGACGACGACGACCCCGTACTGTTGCACATCTTAAGACGTGTTTGCAGGAAGAACGGGACATCATGTCCAGAACCAGCCGGGTTTCGAGACAGCTTCTTCCCCCGAGCCATCAGACTGCTGAACAGCAATGGACAAGCACACCCCTCATAATCAATACAGTGATCTCCACACGAATCCCCACCGCACACACCCCATACAACCCATTCTGCACTGTGCACTTTACTCACTTGAACTATATTCACCACACCTGCACACAAACCATGTACAATTCATATCTTGTACAATAGCTGTACATTTCATATATTTATATTCATTCACATTTTATACATTTTTGTACATTTGTACATAAAGAGTCTTTAATCTATACTTGTATATATTGAACAAATGGTGCTAGTTTATGTAAGTTTTATGTAAGTTAATGTGTATATTTTTTTTAATTAATGTGTATTGCAACTGTGAGGGACTATGCACCTAAGATTTTCACTCACCGTTCACACCTGTGTTAATGTGACGTGACAATAAAGTGATTTGATTGACAAAATAAAAGCTGAAACACTAAACCGCTTGGTATCCTCGGTGCCAAAACGTCTTTTAAATGTGGTGAAAAGGAATGGCAACATTACAAAGTGGTAAATGCTTTACTGTCCCAACTTTTTTGGAATGTGTTGCAGGTCTGAAATGCAGGAATGGATGTTTATTAATAAATGAAATGAAGTGAACCAGACAAAACATGAAATATCTCAGGTTCATCCTGTCTGCAATCAAATAAAAGTCAAAGTAAATGTAAGAAACTGTGTTTTTTTTTATTATTTGCATTTTCCATACTGTCAAAACTTTTCTGATTTGGGATTGTATATGTTTCTCATGGTCCAGAGCAATACACTTTTAGAGTGTGTCTGTTGGAATATGTGCCTATTCAGCCAATAAGGTGTTTGTGAGGTCAAAAGCCCTAATGTTGAAAAAGAAGGACTGGCTCCCAATCAAAGGTGTTCACTGGGGTTCGCTGGTGTTCTGCTATGCCAAACTTGTCAAACCTTCTTTGTGTGTCAGGGCACAGTTATGTTGAAGCCAGTGTTTTTAAATGCGTCCAGCTGGGCTCAGTTGCAGAGTTATGGCCAGCAGAGGTAACAAGGAGGCACAGATGATTGATGTGTCAGTTCCTCTTAACAGACAAGTCACCTACGTAGTCACCTGTGGAGTGTTGATTTGCTCTAGTTGGAAGTGTTTCTATATACACCAAACAGCCATAATATTAAAACCACCTCTTTGTTTCTACACTCACTGTCCATTTTATCAGCTCACTTACCATATAGGAGCACTTTGTAGTTCTACAATTACTGACTGTAGTCCATTTGTTTCTCTACATGCTTTGTTAGCCCCTTTTCATGCGGTTCTTCAATGCTTAGGACTCTCCCAGGACCACTACACAGCAGGTATTATTTGGGTGGTGGATCATTTTCAGCATTGCAGTGACACTGACATGGTGGTGGTGTGTTAGTGTGTGTTGTGCTGGTATGAGTGGATCAGACACAGCAGCGCTGCTGGAGTTTTTAAACACATCACTGTCACTGCTGGACTGAGAATAGTCCACCAACCAAAAATATCCAGCCAACAGCCTCCCTTGGGCAGCGTCCTGTCTGTGATCATGTCTGACTTTACATCTACAAGGTGGAACAACTAGGTAGGAGTGTCTAATAGAGTGGACAGTGAGTGGACACTGTATTTAAAAACTCCAGCAGCGCTGCTGTGTCTTATCCACTCATACCAGCACAACACACATTAACACACCACCACCATGTCATAGTCACTGCAGTGCTGAGAATGATCCACCACCCAAATAATATCTGCTCTGTGGTGATCCTGACCATTAAAGAACAGGGTGAAAGCAGGCTAAAAAAGTATGCAGAGCAATAGATGTACTACAGTCAGTAATTGTAGAACTACAAAGTGTTTCTATATGGTAAGTGGAGCTGATAAAATGAACAGTGAGTGTAGAAACAAGGAGGTGGTTTTAATCAGTGTATTATTCCTTACTCTGTTATTCCCTAGTACACACATTGTTCTACCATGGTCAACTATTCTGCACTTTCATTTTTAATTCTGCAGGTGCGGGGCTTCACCTCAGCTTCATTAATGAGGTACATCCAGCCCCATTAATTTTTTTTGCTATTATATTTATGCATTTTCTCCCTTTTTCTCTTTATTAAGCATAGCCAATTAATGTTCCACTAAGGATGTTATATTTGCCTGAAACACGCTCCCTCCTACGTGTGTGCAGTCCACTGACCTCCTCATGTTCACCCATACTTTGGTGGATTTGCGCATAAAGCCAGTCTAGTTGATTTCTGCATTTCTATACTTTCTGTACAGGTGCCTAGGCTACTAACCAGGGTACTTACACAGCGCCGAAGACCCCAACGGCTTTTTTAGTCCAGCAGACTAGTGGCCAATTGTGTCTGCTGCAGGCACTGCCAGTTGTGTCTGCAAGGAAGCGCCCACTCATATAAGCAATGTGGACATGTAAGTAAGTGTAAGAGTCCACATACTTTGGCCATATAGTGTCTACTGGCTGGATTAGCCATATACAGTATACCCTTGAGTTACGAATGGTTTACCATATGAACATTTCGAGTTATGAACGATCTGTTTCAAGTTAACGTACGAACAAATTTCGGATTTCGAACCGAAATTCGTGAAACACGTGACGTCACGAACAAGTTGACTCAGACTGTCTCTCTCTCTCTCTCTCTCTCTCTCTCTCTATATATATATATATATATATATATATATATACTGTATATATATATATATATATATATATATATATTAGGGCTGTCAAATGATTAAATTTTTTAATCGCGATTAATCTCAGAATTTCATATAGTTAATCGCGATTAATCGCATTTAATCGCATTTTTTAAAAATCTGTGTAAATGTTATAGAAAACAAGGATTTTTAAGTGAAATGTTACAATTAAAATAGTGAACACATTTTATGCTAAATGTACTTATGTTAAAAACTGCTGGGACAAGAGAAAACTGTAAGGGAGTTTTATTCACTCAAGAGACCCTTGACTTCGTATAAATGTCAGATTGTAGGTTAAAATTTCTCCATCAGCAAACATTGTGAGTGTGTTTTGACCCTTTGGGGCTTCCATAGTGCATGGAATAGCATGCTTGGCTAACAGTATGACTCTAGCTGTTTGCTATTCGGTAACAGAGGAAGTAATAAAGTGTTCTGCTCCCGACAACTTGTAAATATACCGTGTATTTATTTCTTTATTAAGCAAGTGCATCATTACAATGCTCGGTTACATTATGTTAACAAACCGCAAATGAAACAAACGGTGGCAAGTCCGACGTTAAAACGTTGGTGCACAGTCAAGTCTCAACATGAACTACGGATGACTCGCAGGGCCAAATAGAATTTGCGTTAACGGCACTATTTTTTTTAATCGCGTTAAATTGAGATTGCGTTAATGCGTTATTATCGCGTTAACTTCGACAGCCCTAATATATATATATACTGTATATATACCGTGAGCGAACATTCGGACAGCGGACGGTGTTTTTCGGGTGTTTTCTTTATATTTTGTTAAATTCAATATTAAAATGTCCCCAAATAAGTTGCAGACAAAGCTTAGTAGTGAGAAAATGAACAAATCTATTACATTTGTTGTATAATTACTCCTGCCAGTAGCTGTCACTGTGTATCAGACAGCGGGGACAGTGAGTGAGAGAGAAGGAAGTCTGCTGAGTAAAGTATTCTTTCAATTACACCTACAAAATACAACACTATTAAAATAAAGAAGAAAATAATAGAGAAATATGACAGTTATTGTTGTTTCTGGTAGATACATTTTATTAAAAAAAAGAAAATGTATTATGGTGTATGGTATAGCACACGTACTGTACTGTACTGTACTGAGATGTGTGTTTTTTATGTACAGTACTACTGTGTATTGTTGTTTATTATTGTTTATTGAAGGAATGTCTATTCTATAATTTAAGATTAAGGGAAAATATAGTTGTATTTATAACAAAAGACCATTTAAGACATTAGAAAGGTTAGGTAAGGGGGTGGTTTGGGAGGTCTGGCACTGATTAATTCTATTTACATCATTTTTAATGAGGAAAAATAGGTTTAACTAACGAACATTTTGACTTAAGAACAGCCCTTTGGAACCAATTAAATTCGTAAGTCAAGGGTCTACTGTACATGAGACTCCAGTCTGGGGCCTATAGTGTGAGAGGTCCTCCAATCAACAGTTTTCATTATGTGTGTAGTGTCTCTAGTAAAATTAATGTACCTGTGTCCACCATGTGCAACGTCATTAAGACGTTTACAGTAATCCTTGGATTTATTTAAATTTTGTTTAAATGTTCTTTTATTTGGGTTTTATGGAATTATAACTAAATCTGTAGAATTAAAACAGTGCACACTTCTTAAATTATTAAGTTGGTTGTGTAGCAGCTTTCATAAATTATTTACATTTGTTCCACAGCCTCCTTATTTCATTTTATTGATCCTGATTGATTAAAGCTGGTGTTTTTTTGTGGCCATATACCCATATACCAACTGGGCCTAACATTATGACCACTGACAGGTGAAGTGAATAACACTGATTATCTCTTCATCACGGCACCTGTTAGTGGGTGGGATAAATTAGGCAGCAAGTGAACATTTTATCCTCAAAGCTGATGTGTTAGAAGCAGGAAAAATGGGCAAGTGTAAGGATATGAGCGAGTTTGACAAGGGCCAAATTGTGATGGCTAGAGGACTGGGTCAGAGCATCTCCAAAACTGCAGCTCTTGTGGGGTGTTCCTGGTCTGCAGTGGTCAGTATCTATCAAAAGTGGTCCAAGGAAGGAGCTGTGGTAAACCGGCGACAGGGTCATGGGCGGCCGAGGCTCATTGATGCACGTGGGGAGCGAAGACTGGCCCGTGTGGTCCGATCCAACAGACGAGCTACTGTAGCTCAAAGTGCTCCTATATGGTAAGTGGAGCTGATACAATGGACAGTGTGTGTAGAAACCAGGTGGTATATAAAAACTGTTTTGGAATAACATTTTAAATAGTATATAATACGCCATTATTGCATCCTTATCTGTAAATATTATGTATAGTTGACTACTAATGAACATGAACTCTTATATGGAAACCAGGAGCCTTCACTAGCCTAACACAGGGACAGTGGTAGCCTAGTGGGTAGAGCTTTGGTCTATTATCTTAAAGGTTGAGAGTTCAAATCCCAGCTCTGCTATGCAGCCTTGAGCAAGGCCCTTAACCCTGTTCGCTCCAGGGGTGCTAAACAATGGCTGACCCCAGCTTCCAAAAAAAGAATTTTGTTGTTCTGTACATCTGTATATGTATATATGTCAAATAAAGGCATTTAATTCTATTCTACTACTGGGATCCTTCTACTACTACCTCATATTTCTTGATGCCAGTCCATATGTACAAAAGAGACATTGCACTTTCTCCACTGTATTACTTTATATATATATATATATTCTATTTCCTAAGAAGAGCACACCGAATCTACAACAGTACAAGTATTCAAAATTGTATTCCTACATTTAGTAAACAACCAACAACATAATTTTAAGGCCCGCCTGTTTGTATGTTCTGAAAGTCTGAATCAAGTGAACTGTCTGAGTCACGGTTCTCTAGAGAAGGATGTCCTGAAGGAACATGGAGGCTAGGTCAAGTTTAGCAGCTCCTCTGAGGCAGGCAGCCTATTCTGGTATTTATAACTCAATAAGCTTGGAGGGAAACACCAAACACAGAACACATTTAAAGCAAAACGGTCAAATGCAGAGGTATTTACATCTTTATTTCTTGTTGGCAGAGGTACGACTGGGTCCTGGTTATCGGCCTACGGGCTTAAACATTTCTAAAAGCTTTGAATTCACAGTAATAAAACAAAAACACTGAAGAAATAACACAAATACAAAAACATACACTGATCAGCCATAACATTAAAACCACCTCCTCGTCTTGTTTCAACACTCACTGTCTATATATTTTATCAGCTCCACTTACCATATAGAAGCACTTTGTAGTTCTACAATTACTGACTGTAGTCCATCTGTTTCTCTGCATGCTTTTTTAGCCTGCTTTTACCCTGTTCTTCAATGGTCAGGACCCCCACAGGACCACCACAGACCAGGTATTATTTAGGTGGTGGATCATTCTAAGCACTGCAGTGACACTGACATGGTGGTGGTGTGTTAGTGTGTGTTGTGCTGGTATGAGTGGATCAGACAAAGCAGCGCTGCTGGAGTTTTTAAATACAGTGTCCACTCACTGTCCACTCTATTAGACACTCCTACCTAGTTGGTCCACCTTGTAGATGTAAAGTCAGAGATGATCGCTCATCTATTGCTGCTGTTTGAGTTGGTCATCTTGTAGACCCTCATTAGTGGTCACAGGACGCTGCACACGGGGCGCTGTTGGCTTGATATTTTTGGTTGGTGGACTATTCTCAGTCCAGCAGCGCTGCTGTGTTGTATCCACTCATACCCGCACAACACACACTAACACACCACCACCATGTCAGTGTCACTGCAGTGCTGAGAATGATCCACCACCCAAATAATACCTGCTCTGTAGTGGTCCAGGGAGAGTCCTGACCATTGAAGAACAGCATGAAAGGGGGCTAACAAAGCATGCGAAGAAACAGATGGACTACAGTCAGTAATTGTAGAACTACAAAGTGCTTCTATATGGTAAGTGGAGCTGATAAAATGGACAGTGAGTGTATAAACAAGGAGGTGGTTTTAATGTTATGGCTGATCGGTGTACTTAAATACTGTATTAACAAATGCAAGTGCATGGTATTTCGAAACATGAACCCCATAATGAGATGAATTTCAATGACTTTTGCAGAGAAATGAGTTGTTAATTGTGCTGTTACTATGGACTGGTGGACTTTGTGTTGTTACTATGGACTTTTTCTTTGCTTTGCCCCTGGAGAAACAATAGCCGTTTGACCTCACTGCTCTTTTTTCCTACAGCCAGTATGTTATATTAGCATATGGACTGTGCTGGGTTCTAACATCGATATTATTAGAATAATTTCAGGAACCGAACAACAGTGTTAACGATTTTAAGCTCAAGAACAACTAGGTTATGCAACAAGACAAAGATCCAAAACAGAAAAGCAATTCCACCTGTAAATCGCTCAAAGGGGGTAGAAACAGGCAGGGAGTTCATGCCATGAAGTGTGATCTCAAGTTATATGAGTATAAACCTGAGATATTTCATGTTTTATCTGCTCAACTTTATTTAATTTGTTAACAAACATTCATTCCTGCATTTCAGGTCTGCAACACATTCCAAAAAAAAGTTGGTACAATAAAGCATTTACCACTTTGTAATGTTGCCATTCCTTTTCACCACACTTAAAAGATGTTTTGGCACCGAGGATACCAAATGAGTTAGTGTTGTAGGTTTTATTTTGTCTCATTCTTCCTGCAAACACGTCTTAAAATGTGCAACAGTACGGGGTCGTCGTTGTCACATTTTTTGTTTCAAAATTCTCCACACATTCTCTATTGGGGACAGGTCAGGACTGCAGGCAGGCCAGTCCAGTACCCGTACCCTCTTCTTCCACAGCCATGCATGTGGTTTTGCATTGCCTTGTTGAAAAATGCATGGACATCTCTGGAAAAGATGACGTCTTGAAGGCAGCACATGTAGCTCTAAGATCTCAATGTACTTTTCTGCATTATTGTTGCTATCACAGAAGTGTAAATTACCTTTGCCAAGGGCACTGACACAGCCCCATACCATGACAGACCCTGGCTTTTGGACTTGTTGCTCATAACAGTCTGGATGGTCCTTTTCGTCTTGGTCCGGAGCAGACAGTGTCCATTCTTTCCAAAAAAAGACCTGGAATGCTGATTCATCTGATTAGAGTACACGTTTCCACTGTGTGATGGTCCATCCTAGATGCCTCAGAGCCCAGAGAAGTCGACACTGCTTCTGGACATGGTTAACATAAGGCTTCTTTTATTGCACAGTAAAGTTTTAAGTGGCATTTGTGCATGTAACTCTGTACTCTAAGTAATCCCTTGCCTATGTGGTTATATCAGCTATTGTTGAGTGGTGGTTCTTGATGCAGTGCCGTCTGAGGGATTGAAGATCACAGGCACTCAGCTTAAGCTTTTTTCTAGTTTAGATTCTTAGTCTACTGTCAATGCACTCTCAGGCACCACTGACATTAACATTTAGCATTAGCAGTGCACCTTGTATCCTTTGGATATCGAGCACTCTGTTGCATTTAGGGTGTATGTATTGTGTCTTCCTTCCTAGTTGGGGGTGATTTTCTGTTTTTGTGTATTCCTTATTGTGTATACTCAATATAACTACTGACACAAGAAAACTCAGCCAACATCTAACTAATCAAAATCAAGAATTTAAGTGCATACACCATGAGGATGACAACGGTACTCACAAATGGTTGTGCCTGGTGTGAAAGCCTCATCAACACAACTGATTGCACTGTTGGTAACAGGAATAGTCTATAAAAAGTGAATCTAAAAAGGTAGTGCATCCAGAAAGAGCAGCATTAATCATTTATTTTAATATCCGAACTGACTATTAAGGAATGAGAATGAAGACAGTGAATCTAATGTGGCTAATATTCAGGGGTTCTGAGTAAATTGAATATTAAAAATAGACAAATTACACAAGTCTAAAGGGAACAGATGGAAGTCAATTTGCAAGATAATTTCCGCAACTGAGCTTCTGTCATAGTTAGCTTATATAGACACTTCATTTATCATGAAAATATACTGATATATAATGAAAATATAATGAAAATATACTGTAAAAAGTCTCGGTGACTGAGAATATTTATTGACACAAACAATTTAATATGCTGACATAATTTTGCATTGAAAAAAATCTAGACAAATGTCCATGTGCACTGTTATTTAACCTCTCAGTCCCAGTACTTTTGGCCATCCCACCCTGTAGAGATTGGTCAATAGTGTCTGTGTGTGTGTGCGCCCGGTCGGCCTGATCATAGCATATAATTTTAATACTGGTGATGAGGTGAAGGTGTCACAACACAGTATACTGTACAGTATCCAACCCTTTAGTGTATGGAGCTGTGTAGTCAGCCAGGCTAGTAAAGGCACATTCTAACTCAACACTACATAAAACATTGCAAAACACCAAGATGGTGACCATACAATACAATATAGTATTTGATATGTTCTTGGTCATCCTCATCTACTCGCCCATCACCTCTGACACGCTCTCCTCTTCCTCTTCCATTACTAAAGTCACAATATAGCTCAGAAATGCCACTTACATTTGAACTGACTTTTATCCTGTTTATCTACATATTTCAACTCTAATCACTGATTGGACACGTGTGCACATTCAAAAGGTTGAATCAGATGTAAAAACTGTCAAACTGTGTTTTAGCGATTCAGACAAACTGTAAAATACTTGGGTGTAATTTACATGGAAGGTGAAAAATAGAGTGCAAGCAGGGTTGAGTGGGTGGCATAGAGTGGCAGGATCAGCCCCGGTTCTGGACTGCTTTGCTTGGGGGGGCAGTAAAACCTAATGAGGGGGCATGTTGATAGTCATGTTTTTGAAGCCAGAAATATATTCAAGGCTTGATTTGTGCATGAATGATGACAGCCAAGCTATTGATACTGGCTTAAAGTGATGTATGAGGTAAATAAATAAAAATTCATGTTTTCGAACTTAAACTTAAAACCCAATGATTAAAAAATACATGTTGATTATGTAAATGGAGAAAAAAGATTATCTAATTGTATTTCATTTTAATACGCCCCCTTAATTAAATTGCCATTACTAATAGAACAACTCTATTTCTTGAAAGGCTTTAATACAAATTTAAGTCAAAGCTGACAAATGTACCTACACACAGACTGAGAATATTCAAACGTGGAAATAGGAATGAGTGAGAATATTTATATTATTGGGAAATTAAAATATAAAGAAAACAAAAGAATACTAATTCTGTAAAAAAAAAGTGTTTACCAGTATACCTGCCTCTCGCTCACACTAACAGAACATATACTGCCGAACTGAACTGTTTGGGGCAGTCTGCCGATTTTTATATGACTCAAAGAGCCAATCAGGAATAAGCAAGGAAATATCTTCACACTGTAAAACAAAATGCAGTTTTGTGATTGGTTCAGAGATATTTTTAAAAATAGCCGTTGCTTGCATTGTGCTTGGGGGGGCAAAGACACAATTTGGGGGGCAATGCCCCCCTCAGCCCCCCCCTAGCGCCGGCCCTGGGCAGGATTGATTTGCTGTAGAAAGCTATCTGCCAAAGAGAAAGGGAAAGTTTATAAGACAGTAGTGAGGCCTGTTTATTGTATAGTTATATTGCTTAGAGGAGGTGGCAATGACAAAAAGACAGGAGAAAGAGCTGGAGGTGGCAGGGATGAAGATGCTCTGATTCTCATCAAAAGTGTACTTTAGAGACAAAGTTAGGGAGGAGCAGAGATGTTCACAAGTCACAAAATACGAGTCAGAGTCGAGTCACGAGTCTTTAGGCTGAAGTCCGAGTCAAGTCTATCTTTTAATGGGACAACACTATAGAAACGAAACTTGGATATAACTTAGAGTAGTCAGTGTACAGCTTGTATAGCAGTGTAGATTTACTGTCTTCTGAAAATAACTCAACACACAGCCATTAATGTCTAAATAGCTGGCAACATAAGTGAGTACACCCCACAGTGAACATGTCCAAATTGTGCCCAAATGTGTCGTTGTCCCACCCTGGTGTCTTGTGTCAAGGTCCCAGGTGTGAATGGGAAGCAGGGCTGTTACATTTGGTGTTTTGGGTACAATTCTCTCATACTGGCCACTGGATATTCAACATGGCACCTCATGGCAAAGAACTCTCTGAGGATGTGAGAAATAGAATTGTTGCTTTTCACAAAGATGGCCTAGGCTATAAGAAGATTGCTAACACCCTGAAACTGAGCTACAGCACGTTGGCCAAGGTCATACAGTGGTTTTCCAGGACAAGTTCCACTCGGAACAGGCTTCGCCAGGGTCAACCAAAGAAGTTGAGTCCACGTGTTCGGCGTCATATCCAGAGGTTGGCTTTAAAAAATAGACACATGAGTGCTGCCAGCATTGCTGCAGAGGTTAAAGAAGTGGGAGGTCAGCCTGTCAGTGCTCAGACCATACGCCACACACTGCATCAACTCGGTCTGCATGGTCGTCAATCCAGAGGGAAGCCTCTTCTGAAGCTGACCCACAAGAAAGCCCGCAAACAGTTTGCTGAAGACAAGCAGTCCAAGAACATGGATTACTGGAATGCCCTGTGGTCTGACGAGACCAAGATAAACTTGTTTGGCTCAGATGGTGTCCAGCATGTGTGGCGGCGCCCTGGTGAGGAGTACCAAGACAACTGTCTCTTGCCTACAGTCAAGCATGGTGGTGGTAGCATCATGGTCTTGGGCTGCATGAGTGTTGCTGGCACTGGGGAGCTGCAGTTCGTTGAGGGAAACATGAATTCCAACATGTACTGTGACATTCTGAAACAGAGCATGATCCCCTCCCTTCGAAAACTGGGCCTCATGGCAGTTTTCCAACACGATAACAACCCCAAACACACCTCCAAGATGACAACTGCTTTGCTGAGAAAGCTGAAGGTAAAGGTGATGGACTAAACCCAATTGAGCACCTGTGGCGCATCCTCAAGTGGAAGGTGGAGGAGTTCAAGGTGTCTAACATCCACCAGCTCCGTGATGTCATCATGGAGGAGTAGAAGAGGATTCCAGTAGCAACCTGTGCAGCTCTGGTGAATTCCATGCCCAAGAGGGTTAAGGCAGTGCTGGATAATAATGGTGGTCACACAAAATATTGACACTTTGGGCACAATTTGGACATGTTCACTGTGGGGTGTTCTCACTTATGTTGCCATCCATTTAGACATTAATGGCTGTGTGTTGAGTTATTTTCAGAAGACAGTAAATCTACACTGCTATACAAGTTGTACACTGACTGCTCTAAGTTATATCGAAGTTTCATTTCTATAGTGTTGTCCCATGAAAAGATATAATAAAATATTTGCAGAAATGTGAGGGGTGTACTCACTTTTGTGAGATACTGTATATATAAGTTTTTTTTTATAAATATCAGTTTTAATTTTATATACATCAAGTTTCATTTTATATATATCGAGTTTCATTTTATATATATCAAGTTTCATTTTATATATATCAAGTTTCATTTTATATATATCGAGTTTCATTTTATATGTTTCATTTAATATACAGTATATAAAGTTTTATTTTACATATATCAAGTTTCATTTTATATATATCAAGTTTCATTTTATATATATCTCAAGTTTAATTTTAGATATATCGAGTTTCATTTTATATATATCTCAAGTTTAATTTTAGATATATCGAGTTTCATTTTATATATATCAGTTTTCATTTTATATATATATCAAGTTTTATTTTACATATATCAAGTTTAATTTTATATATATCAAGTTTCATTTTATATATATCTCAAGTTTAATTTTAGATATGTCGAGTTTCATTTTATATATATCTCAAGTTTAACTTTAGATATGAGTTTCATTTTATATATATCAAGTTTCATTTTATATATGTCAAGTTTAATTTTATATATATCAAGTTTCATTTTAGATATATCGAGTTTCATTTTATATATATATCAAGTTTCATTTTAGATATATCGAGTTTCATTTAATATATATATCAAGTTTCATTTTATATATATATCAAGTTTCATTTTATATATATCGAGTTTCATTTTATATATATCAAGAGTCATTTTATATATATATCAAGTTTCATTTTAGATATATCGAGTTTCATTTTATATATATCAGTGTTCATTTTATATATGTTTCATTTTATATATATCAAGTTTTATTTTACATATATCAAGTTTCATTTTATTTTTATATCAAGTTTCATTTTAGATATATCGAGTTTCATTTTATATATATCGAGTTTCATTTTATATACTGTATATATCAAGTTTCATTTTAGATATATCAAGTTTCATTTTATATATATCAAGTTTCATTTTAGATATATCAAGTTTCATTTTAGATATATCAAGTTTCATTTTAGATATATCAGGGTTTGCTATATATTTCCTGTTTGGCTTGCCATAATATATATTGCTGACTTTTGTTGTCCACAAGTCATTTTTTGTGAGTCACGAGTCGGGTCCGAGTCATTTAAAACGAGTCCGAGTCGAGTCTGAAGTCGCTGTGTGTATGACTTACGTGCAACTCCATCTCTGGGGAGGAGAGATTAGGATGGTTTGGGCATGTGCAGAAGAAGGATGAGAGTTACTGTATATTGGATGAAGGGTGCTGAGAAGAAGGCCAAAGTCAGCCAAAGTAGTGATGTGACAGAAAGGGGTGTTAAGGGCAGGGCAAGAAGACAGACAGACAGACAGACAGACAGACAGACAGACAGACAGACAGACAGACAGACAGACAGACAGACAGACAGACAGACAGACAGACAGACAGACAGACAGGAAAGGACGTTTTTTTATCAGGGAAAGATGTACTAAATTAAACAATGTTTGTAATTAGGGCTTATCTGAAATTTTGCATTAACCCACTTGCTCCCCTGCTGAAGACTGCAGCAGAACTGCTAGCAGAAGCCAGTTACAGAAACACCTAGCAATCCAATTTAGAGGAATCCTGTTCGGCAAAACGAAGAAAACAGTTATAAATACACTTTGTTTTAAGTTTAAAGCTGTTTCTATGGATACAACAGTGTTGCTATGTGACAGAGCGATTGGAATATCCGTGTGGCATGTGGTCTGACTTTGAACAGCACATGCACTCCACTCACAAAATGAAACTCAATTTGTGGTCCATCTGATTACAGCCTCATACTGACAATCACCAGCGGCAATATTGCCACCTGTCTGGGCCACATGTCCGCGTCCCGCTGTACTGGAAGAGAACGGCTTTAATTTTGGTAAACGCGATGCTTGTAGAATCCAGGCTCTAGAGATGGACTTTAATTAATTGTGGACTTAATTGTGTAGCAGCTAAGGACCTAATATTAGGAATTTTATCAAGAATCAAAAATTCTGTCATTCTGAAGCCACAACAAAAAAATTTTTTTTCCCTTTTCTCCCACTTTAGCAAGTCCAATTTCTGCCCATCAATCCTCCTCTCACTAATGCTGGTCCCTGCTCCTGATTGGGTAGGACGAGGCTGCACCTACACTTAACGAGTGCAGTGCAGTACAGCACTGTGTACGGAGATCCACACACTCCACTGCACTCCTTTCCCATCTCCATGCGGGCACAACCAACCAGCCAGCAAGCGGTGAGAGGTCGTAATCGCACCAGTCTGAGAGAGCGTCCCCATCCGGCCTAATCCCTCCTCTTATCTGAACAACAGGCCAATCGTTGTTCATGTGGCCGCTCAGCCTCAGCCGGCAAGGCAGTGCGCAAGATTCGATACGATGTATTCGAGATCTCAGTTCTGGGGAACAGCGTGTGTTTTACCGCTGCGCCACCTGAGCGGCATTTTAACAACATTTTAATATGATTAAAGTTAGTGAATTTTATTGTATTCATTTTTTCCCATTTTTCCCATTTTCCGCTACTGGGTGATCTCTGATTGCAGTCGAGGTGGGTATTTTTCCACACACAGCCCTTAGCGGAACCCTTTTTCACCAATCCACTCCGCACAGACGCCTCTCTATCTGCCAATCAGGGTCCTTACACATCGTTTGAAGACCCCACCCACATAGTCCGGTCATCCCGCCCTAGCAGAAACGTGTCTGCTGCAGGCACTACCATTTATCCCTGCTAGATGGGGCCCAGGCGACCGATGGTGGTGGCAACTGAGGAGTTCAGAATCTCGGCGTCGGTGCACTAGCGGAATATTTAACAAGTATTTAACAAGTTTATATGTAAACACGTTCATTTTGTAATTGATACTGTCAGTGGGCTAGGGAAGTCACGCCCACTGTGCCATGATTGGGTCATTCATCTTACCAACAACGCTACACTATAATGTATTAGTTGTACTTGGTTAAGTCATTAGTATTAATTAATTATATTAATATAAAATGTAAAAACATTACTCATTTAATAAAAAAATTTTTTAGATGCAAAAATGTATGATGTCATACATGTCGCCATCACATTGCAGTGAGTGCCAACCTTTCAACTGTTGTGACCCTTGCTTGTACACTTATTATTCAGCCCTAACATTGTGTGTGTGTTCTGGTCATCCCTCCCTGCAGGCACTACCAATTATGTCCGCTAGATGGTGCCCAGCTGACCAGAATCTATGAACTGGTTCATTTTTTAGATGCAGCTTTCATGATGCACAAATTTATGATGTCTTACATGTCGCCATCACATTGCAATGGGTGGCAACCTATATTGCTGCTCACGCATCCTCCGACCCACGAGCAGCCCTTACTGGAACCCTTTATCACCCATGCACTCTGCACAGGCGCCTCTATCCGCCGATCAGGGTCCTTACACAGCGTTCAAAGACCCCGCCCACATATTCCGGCCATCCCTCTCTGCAGGCACTGCCAATTATGCCCGCTAGATGGCGCCCAGCCGACCAGAATCTCGGCACTGATGTGCTAGCAGATTATCCCGCTGCGCCACCTGGGCGCCCAGAGCTGGGATTCTAAAGTCCATGAGTTCGATCTTAGCTCTGCTGCCGGTTTGCAGGGCGCCCACCGGCAGGCACAACTGACAATGCCTTCAGCTGACAAAATTGGCCACTAGTCTGCTGGGTGGAAAAAGAACAGACCAAAAAAATGGATGGTGTCTTTGACACTGTGTAAGGACCCTGGTTAGTAGCCTGAGGTGCCTGTACATAAGTGGAGGAATGCAGAGATCAGTGCATGACTCTCCGTGAGCAAGACTGGCCTCGTGCGAATCTACCAAAGTACAGGTGAAAATGAAAAAGGAGCATGTGTCAGGTTAGTATACCCTCCTCTGATACGATCAGGATCCCGAGCAGCAGAAGACTAATTGGCTATGCTAACTTGGGAGAAGAAGGGAGAATATGCATGACATAAGAAATCTAGCAGGTAGTTTACTTTGTTTGATAAATTGCCATATAAGATGGACAAATCATTTCCCACAAAACGCTGCACAAACAAGCTCCACAGATGATTTTAATAAACACACACACACACACACACACACACACACACACACACGTATATATATAAATGATAGAAAAGACAGATAGTGAAACAGGAGTCCGTTCGGCCATGATTTTCATCAAGGCCAAGGTTATTCACACCATCTCCCTCTCTCTCAACACACACACGAAAAAAGACTTCATCACACCTACGTTTCTTCTGTCGGAATTGTATGCCCTACTTGATTTGAATTTGTCAAGAGCCTTAAAAAAACAGAGAGCTGGGAGTAGCCAGCTTCAACCTGACACATAGATGCATTCCTTCCTGTAATATATTAGAGCTTAAACCTGAGATATTTCATGCTTTGTCTGCTGGATTTAATTTCATTTGTTAATATACAGTACCTCCATTCCTGCATTTCAGGCCTGCAACACATTCCAAAAAAAGCTGGGACGGGGGCAATTTAGGGATAGTATTGAGGTGAAAAAACTAATTAATGATGATGATGTCAACAGGTGATTGTAATCATGGTTTGGTACAAAGGCAGCATCCAGGAAAGGCTGAGCTGATGACTTTGATGAGCAAAGATGATCAGAGGATCTTCAGTTTGTCAACAAATGTGTGAGAAAATGATTGAAATGTTTAAAAACAATGTAAATTTGCATATTTCTCCCTCTACAGTGTGTAAAGGCCAAGGGTGCAAGCTTAAGCTGAACGCCCGTGATCTTTGACCTCTCAGACGGCACGTCATCAAGAACTGCCACTCAACAATAGCTGATATAACCACATGGGTGAGGGATTACTTTGGCAAACCTTTGTCAAGCACTACAATACAGAGTTACATGCACAAATGCCACTTTAAACATTACTGCGCAAAATAAGAAGCCTTATGTTAACCATGTCCAGAAGCGGCGTCGATTTCTCTGGGCTCTGAGGCATCTAGGATGGACCATCACACAGTGGAAATGTGTATTGTGGTCAGATGAATCAGCATTCCAGGTCTTTTTTGGAAAAAATGGACGCTGTGTGCTCCGGACCAAAGACGAAAAGGACCATCCAGACTGTTACCAGCAACAAGTCCAAAATCCAGGGTCTGTCATGGTATGGAGCTGTGTCAGTGCCCTTGGGAAAGGTCATTCACACTTCTGTGATGCAGCATTTATGCAGAAAAGTACATTGAGATCTTAGAGCAACATGTGCTGCCTTCAAGACGTCATCTTTTCCAGGGACGTCCATGCAAAACCACATGCTGCCTTAACATTTTCTGATTTGGGGTTGTACAAATAAAAGATTTGTGATGAAATGTTGCTGTACAGATAACACAATCGTTGGCAACATTTTTGTCCTAGAATCCTGAAGACAAAAGGAGAGTTTGAAACTGGCTAATAATTAGATAGCACAAGTTAATCAAGATAAGGTTTTTAGGCCTATAATTAGACGGCACAAGTTAATCAAGATAGGGTTTTTAATCAGGGATTTAATTAACGCTTATTGAAATGATTTGGGAACATATTTAAGGCTTTGGCATGCAATATTCATTAAGGTAAGCAGGAGCTCTATAATGACAGAGTAAATCTTTAAGTAAGCGTGTTGGAATAGGGTGAAGTATATGACAAATTAACACATATATGAGTTTGATGATTTAAACAATTAGGTTAGCTCATTGGCAGATTGGATTAAATAAATTTGGTTGGATGACATTCTTGGATAAGCCATAATTATCAGTCATGCTGCTCCAGGTACATATTTTTTATCACTAAAGAATAAAAAAAAAACATCCTCACTAGTACAATGGGATGGTTTATTAGATTCAATATCTGTGGCATTTCTGTTAAGTTTGGATACTGTCCCAAAAGCTGATCTAGGATTACTGTTATTATTCTCTATTAAAGATTTAGCTTTTATAATCGGGTGGTTTATACTCAGTTATACTCACTTTTTGCTAGGGATGTAACAATGCACCACAAGGCAGTTAAGAATCAGTGCACATGTGCCACGATTCGAATCAGTAATTCATTCAAAAAGAATCGATATTCACTTTAAACAGCAGAGGGCACTGGCGCTATTCACCTCGCCTGGTTGACGTCACTACTCCAGCCAAATTTATGTATGTGTATTTTGTATTATTCATTTATTTATATAATGTGAGATTTGTTTTAAAATTTCATTTGTTTTTTTTTACACAAAAAGGGGAATGTGCAGCATTGTTTTGCATAGTTTGTACCCACCTTAGAAATAAAAGGGCGTTCATTATTTAGATAAATAATAGATTAATTTTATTTTTTAAGAGAAATAATAAAAGGAAACTTTGTCATAATTTGTCTTCAATTTCATTTTGTTTAAAAAATCAGGAAAAAATCGTATCGTGAACCCAGTATCGTGAATCCTATCACATCGTGTGTAGAGTGTATCGTTACATCCCTACTTTTTGCACATGTATGGTCATTATACCATAGATAAAACATATTGTCACATATTATTTTCATTTTAACTACTGCTGCTTTAATTTAGGCTAGTGTTGGGTTGCCTGTGAGCTCTTTGGACTCATAATGCACACAGCTGCACTGGTGACATAGTAGATGAATATACAGTATATATGGCAAGCCAGACAGAAAATATATAGCAAACACTGATATATATGGAACAAAAACTGATATATGTGGAATGAAACCATATACACTGATCAGCCATAACATTAAAACCACCTCCTTGTTTCTACACTCACTGTCCATTTTATCAGCTCCACTTACCATATAGAATCACTTTGTAGTCCTACAATTACTGACTGTAGTCCATCTGTTTCTCTACTTACCTTTATTTAGGTGGTGGATCATTCTCAGCACTGCAGTGACACTGACATGGTGGTGGTGTGTTAGTGTATGTTGTGCTGGTATGAGTGGATCAGACACAGCAGCACTGCTGGAGCTTTTAAATACCGTGTCCACTCGCTGTCCACTCTATTAGACACTCCTACCTAGTTGGTCCACCTTGTAGACATGAAGTCAGAGACGATCGCTCATCTATTGCTGCTGTTTGAGTTGGTCTTCTTCTAGACCTTCATCAGTGGTCACAGGACGCTGCCCATGGGATGCTGTTGGCTTGATATTTTTGGTTGGTGGACTATTCTCAGTCCAGCAGTGACAGTGAGGTGTTTTAAAACTCCAGAAGCGTCGCTGTGTCTTATCCACTCATACCAGCACAACGCACAATAACACACCACCACCATGTCAGTGTCACTACTATATATTAACTTTTACTGCAGCTTTACATACTAACCATTTTATTAAAACCTTTAAAATATTTCAACTGTGAGGAAAAAATACTGACCTCATACTTTTTAAAAAATTTTTAAAAAAATGAAAGAAATAATGTTGTACAAGATGTGTGTAATTTTAAATGCTATTTATTAAATATTTATACACTTGTGCAGAAAAAGAAAACTACAAAAACATATAATTATTTTTATTTCAACTTGTTTCTATTAAGGAACTACTGAGTGTACAAAAAAGACCAGATACCAGATGAATTTAATTATACACATTAAAAGAGCATGTACAAATGAGATAAGGGGGTGTGTAATTAAGGCTCTGCTGCCACTTCGGAGAGCCTAATCAGTGCCTGTGTGTGTAATGTGTGTGATTACTGGTCACCATAGCTCGTCCGAGCCCTAAATGACTGAGGACAGAGGATAATTTGAACAAAGAGATAGCATGTAATTTCGAGTTCTCAGATTCAGCAGCTGTGTGACCTTCGGTACACGAGAGGCCTGAAACATCTGTGTGTAATCAACGGAATATTATGATGAATAATAATAACGCATTTATTACAATTCCACACAAAATATGTAATCAAAAAGGGATTAGTGCCAAATCAGGATTTTTTACATTCACTTACCTTTGGGTGAAAGGACTTGATGAAGTCAAGCAGATGGCTGCACATGCAAAGATGCTCTATCATGGCTGCACTCGCCAACTCTTTTCTCCCATGAGTCTAAAATGTTTACACTATAGTTTGTGTCCATATAGAAACTCTAAATTCCCAGTTTACAAGGTACTGGCATGAGCAAACTCAAAGACAGCAAGTGTGTCTCGGATGAACATAATTACTCATATTGTCCATAGTGATGATTTGTCTTGATGCAGTACAAAATATAAAGAGTAAAGAGATTTAGTTAGCACCTATTGTGTGTTTTTTTTTTTAGGTATATAAG
This sequence comes from Trichomycterus rosablanca, assembly GCF_030014385.1. Lineage (NCBI taxonomy): Eukaryota > Metazoa > Chordata > Actinopteri > Siluriformes > Trichomycteridae > Trichomycterus > Trichomycterus rosablanca. The sequence continues at coordinate 10,201,719 of NC_086006.1, read as the reverse complement.
CATTTTAAAAACCATGATTGCATCTTTAAATACTACAACTAAAGGGTACTCATGTAACACAAAATTGACACCATGCAGTAACACCATTTGGTCAAAATTTTGTGGTGTGTTAGTGTGTGTTGTGCTGGTATGAGTAGATCAGACACAGCAGCGCTGCTGGAGTTTTTAAACGCCTCACTGTCACTGCTGGATTGAGAATAGTCCACCAACTAAACATATATCCAGCCAACAGTGCCCCGTGGGCAGCGTCCTGTGACCACTGATGAAGGTCTAGAAGATGACCAACTCAAACAGCAGCAATAGATGAGTGATCGTCTCTGACTTTACATCTACAAGGTGGACCAACTAGGTAGGAGTGTCTAATAGAGTGGACAGTGAGTGGACATGGTATTTAAAAACTCCAGCAGCATTGCTGTGTCTGATCCATTCATACCAGCACAACACACACTAACACACCACCACCATGTCATTGTCACTGCAGTGCTGAGAATGATCCACCACCTAAATAATACCTGCTCTGTAGTGGTCCTGTGGGGGTCCTGACCATTGAGGAACAGCATGAAAGAGGGCTAACAAAGCATGCAGAAAAACAGATGGACTACAGTCAGTAATTGTAGAACTACAAAGTGCTTCTATATGGTAAGTGGAGCTGATAAAATGGACAGTAAGTGTAGAAACAAGGTGGTGGTTTTAATGTTATGGCGGATCAGTGTAGCTATTTACATATATCATTTTATGTATATGTACATAGTACTACGTATATACATAAAAGTAATTATAATAATAAGCATATGAATCAAAATGGGATTCATTAATTTTTAGAATAATACCTAGTTATAAAACTGAATGTGAGAAAGTCTACAGCTGTTTTAAAGGTGGAAGTAAATTAGTAAATGTGTAGATGTGTGTTGCCTTACAAGGGATTCCAGGCTGTATTGCTGCCTTGCACCCGGTAATACCAGGTGGTGCCATACCCACCAGGATAAATAGGCTTGTAAAAATAAATGATATTTGATGGGGTAAAACACGGGCATCAGGTGGCGCAGCGGTTTTATTAGCTAACTCATCACTACTAAAAGTCGAGAGTTCAGCCTCAGTGGTGCCACCTGCCTTGTCAGGCACTTAAACATAATTTGGATGTGTTTGATGCTGGGGAGGCTGAATAGGAATCATCTGCTCTTCTCTTCCAGTGTGGACCAGTGGCCAGAATCCCTAACACTTATGATCAAGAGATATTTCTAACACGAGCTGTTAGCACTGCAATTTTACATCCCAAAGCTTGATTTATAGAACAAAATATTTGACATTTACAGTGACCATAAAAATAATGCAGTATTGAACCAGATTATTTAGGGTTCGCAAATCAGTGTCCAAAAATTAATCACATAAGGGGGAACAAGGATCAAACTGCATGGTTCACATGCTGCATAATACAGGGGACAAGCTGAAACTGCACATTGCATATTTATATAGTTTATCAGCTCCACTTTTTAGTTCTACAATAACTGACTGTAGTCCATCTGTTTCTCTACATACTTTTTTAACCTGCTTTCACCCTGTTCTTCAATGGTCAGGACTCTCACAGGACAACCACAGAGCAGGTATTATTTGGGTGGTGGATCATTCTCAGTGGTGATGTTTAAGTGTGTGTTGTGCTGGTATGAGTGGATCAGACACAGCAGCTCTGGTGGAGTTTCTAAATGCCGTGTCCACTTACTGTCCACTTTGTTATGCATTTTTATTTGTTTATGCATTTTATCCCCTTTTTCTCCTGACTTTTTAGCACGTCCAATTGCCCGATTGTGTCATGCTTCCTTTCCACTAATGCCGACACCCGCTCTGATTTGAGGAGAACGAAGCTAACCCACGCCCCCTCCGACACGTGGGCACCAGCCGTATACATTTTTTCACCCACACTAGGCGAGTGCATATACACACCCTGATCAACGCACTTTTTCCTCGCCTCTGTGCAGGCGCCATCAATCAGCCAGCAGAGGTCGTAGTTGCATCAGTCACGAGGAGCCCCTATCCGCCTTAATACCCCACCCCTATATGAACAACAGGCCAATCGTTGTTCATGTGGCCGCTCAGCCCAGCTGGATGGCAGAGCTGAGATTTGATACGATGTATTCGAGATCCCAGTTTCCATAGCAATTTTAGCTACCAATTTTACAGATCTTACGCAGCAATTTTGTCCTCACTCAGTAGTAAAAAACATTTTTATCTTGTTGCAGTATTGACGTCTGCTGCTGTTGAGTGGAAACACAGCTGGTGGTCATGGTAACCAATATTTTAAATATGTAAAATTGCCTTGTTGTTGTGTCCAACAGTAAAACTCTTTAAAATAAATGGAAAGCCCCTTCCAGCATTACTGTGCCCCCGTGTACAAAGCAAGCCACACACACACATACATACATATACAGTGTATCACAAAAGTGAGTACACCCCTCACATTTCTGCAGATATTTAAGTATATCTTTTCATGGGACAACACTGACAAAATGACACTTTGACACAATGAAAAGTAGTCTGTGTGCAGCTTATATAACAGTGTAAATTTATTCTTCCCTCAAAATAACTCAATATACAGCCATTAATGTCTAAACCACCGGCAACAAAAGTGAGTACACCCCTTAGTGAAAGTTCCTGAAGTGTCAATATTTTGTGTGGCCACCATTATTTCCCAGAACTGCCTTAACTCTCCTGGGCATGGAGTTTACCAGAGCTTCACAGGTTGCCACTGGAATGCTTTTCCACTCCTCCATGACGACATCACGGAGCTGGCGGATATTCGAGACTTTGCGCTCCTCCACCTTCCGCTTGAGGATGCCCCAAAGATGTTCTATTGGGTTTAGGTCTGGAGACATGCTTGGCCAGTCCATCACCTTTACCCTCAGCCTCTTCAATAAAGCAGTGGTCGTCTTAGAGGTGTGTTTGGGGTCATTATCATGCTGGAACACTGCCCTGCGACCCAGTTTCCGGAGGGAGGGGATCATGCTCTGCTTCAGTATTTCACAGTACATATTGGAGTTCATGTGTCCCTCAATGAAATGTAACTCCCCAACACCTGCTGCACTCATGCAGCCCCAGACCATGGCATTCCCACCACCATGCTTGACTGTAGGCATGACACACTTATCTTTGTACTCCTCACCTGATTGCCGCCACACATGCTTGAGACCATCTGAACCAAACAAATTAATCTTGGTCTCATCAGACCATAGGACATGGTTCCAGTAATCCATGTCCTTTGTTGACATGTCTTCAGCAAACTGTTTGCGGGCTTTCTTGTGTAGAGACTTCAGAAGAGGCTTCCTTCTGGGGTGACAGCCATGCAGACCAATTTGATGTAGTGTGCGGCGTATGGTCTGAGCACTGACAGGCTGACCCCCCACCTTTTCAATCTCTGCAGCAATGCTGACAGCACTCCTGCGCCTATCTTTCAAAGACAGCAGTTGGATGTGACGCTGAGCACGTGCACTCAGCTTCTTTGGACGACCAACGCGAGGTCTGTTCTGAATGGACCCTGCTCTTTTAAAACGCTGGATGATCTTGGCCACTGTGCTGCAGCTCAGTTTCAGGGTGTTGGCAATCTTCTTGTAGCCTTGGCCATCTTCATGTAGCGCAACAATTCGTCTTTTAAGATCCTCAGAGAGTTCTTTGCCATGAGGTGCCATGTTGGAACTTTCAGTGACCAGTATGAGAGAGTGTGAGAGCTGTACTACTAAATTGAACACACCTGCTCCCTATGCACACCTGAGACCTAGTAACACTAACAAGTCACATGACATTTTGGAGGGAAAATGACAAGCAGTGCTCAATTTGGACATTTAGGGGTGTAGTCTCTTAGGGGTGTACTCACTTTTGTTGCCGGTGGTTTAGACATTAATGGCTGTATATTGAGTTATTTTGAGGGAAGAATAAATGTACACTGTTATATAAGCTGCACACAGACTACTTTTCATTGTGTCAAAGTGTCATTTTGTCAGTGTTGTCCCATGAAAAGATATACTTAAATATCTGCAGAAATGTGAGGGGTGTACTCACTTTTGTGATACACTGTATATATGTTTTTTTGTTTAGCTATTTTGCATTTGACCTTCTTTTTCTCCCAATTTAGTGTAGCCAATCCATTCCTGGGGACTCCTGGGGGTCTTGACTGACACCCACTCCCTCCAATGTGTGTGCAGTCTTACCGATCCCTTTCTTATTCACCCAGACATTAGTGGATTTCCGTGTGTGGTCGGCTTCGTGCATGGAGAGCCACGCCCCGCCCTGGGCAACCAGGATTCTTACACGGCCCCACCCCTCTTTTAATCCGGTCATTTCCCTCACAGCAGACTGGAGGCCAATTTTGTCTGCTGCAGGCTTTAGCCAATTATGCCTGCTAGAGGGCGCCCAGCCGACCGGTAGCAGAGGTGAGATTCGAACCTGGGGAACCTGGGGAACCAAGGAGGAACTTCAGTGGCTTGCACAGAGCCCTAATCTTAACCTAAGTAAACACCTTTATATAATAATATAATCAATATATTTACCAATTTAAACCAGGTTCTTGTCTCATTCTCATGTCATTCTCATTAGGGCCTGACCTGAAGAATGGAGGCAGTTACAGACGCAAAAATCGCAACTCCATATAATTATCCATGGTTTTAATATGGGCTGTATAGCAAACTTAATGGCTAAAAGTCCATAAAGCTTGTTTTTGAACAGTCGATTCTGATCATATTTCATTAGACTTAAGTCAATTCCTTCCAGACTTGTAATTTTCCTCTTTGCTTGTTTGTCACACATGGATGTTTGCCATCCTCAGCCACCTGAACAAAATCGACAGCCAACTCAGTTTGTTGATTATGGAATTAAGTCTGCGCTGGACCAAATGCCAGAGAGAGATTGCCAAGCGATCATCACAGCTCACTGTAGTCCAGGCACGAATCCAGTGTAGGAGGAGTACACAGTGAAACTTGAAGGTACTCAAGAAAACAAGAGGCTAGTGCTCGCTTACTTTGTAGTCAATCAAAGCCAGATTTTGCTGACGGGCTGTACACTGGGATTTGTTTTCATCTCTTCCTGATGTCTTCTTAATATCTTAAGTTTTTAAACTAAATGCATTGGAAAGGACTGAAGTAAATATGAAATGATCATTCTTTAAAAAAAATACTACAATTTTATTAATAACTGGGTTTAATTAGACTAGATTCACCCAGGACAAATTACTCTCAGCCCTGTTAAATCTAAACATCACTTTAATCTAATCTTTCAAGCAATGTGAAGTAGGTTTACCACATTGGAAGAACTGTTGGAAGCCACAAAAGAACACAGATTAATATTTAGAGAACTGTAGGCCTTGCCTCAGATTAGGTCAATGTCAGTAGTAAAAGACAGGTAAACTATGGGAGTTGCATGGCTAACAACCACCTTCTTGTTTCTACACTCACTGTCCATTTTATCAGCTCCACTTACCATATAAAAGCACTTTGTAGTCATACAATTACTGACTGTAGTCCATCTGTTTCTCTGCATGCTTTATTAGCCCCCTTTCATGCTGTTCTTCAAAGTCCAGGACCACTACAGAGCAGGTATTATTTGGGTGGTGGATCATTCTCAGCACTGCAGTGACACTGACATGGTGGTGGTGTGTTAGTGTGTGTTGTGCTGGCATGAGTGGATCAGACACAGAAATGCTGATGGAGTTTTTAAACACCTCACTGTCACTGCTGGACTGAGAATAGTCCACCAACCAAAAATATCCATCCAACAGTGCCCAATGGGCAGCGTCATATGACACTGATGAAGGTTTAGAAGATGACCAACTCAAACAGCAGCAATAGATGAGCGATCGTCTCTGACTTTACGTCTACAAGGTGGACCAACTAGGTAGGAGTGTTTAATAGAGTGGACAGTGAGTGGACATGGTATTTAAAAACTCCAGCAGTGCTGCTGTGTCTGATCCACTCATACCAGCACAACACACACTAACACACCACCACCATGTCAGTGTCACTGCAGTGCCGAGAATGATCCACCACCCAAATAATACCTGCTCTGTGGTGGTCCTGTGAACAGGGTGAAAGCAGGCTAAAAAGGTATGTAGAGAAATAGATAGACTACAGTCAGTAATTGTAGAACTTCAGTGCTTCTATATGGTAAGTGGAGCTGATCAAATGGACAGTGAGTGTAGAAACAAGGGCAGAAACTTAGGACTAATATACAGGGTGGGCCATTTATATGGATATACCTAAATAAAATGGGAATGGTTGGTGATATTAACTTCCTGTTTGTGGCACATTAGTGCATGGGAGGGGGAAAACTTTTCAAGATGGGTGGTGACCATGGCGGCTATTTTGAAGTCGGCCATTTTGGATCCAACTTTAGTTTTTTCAATGGGAAGAGGGTCATGTGACCTTCATCAGTGGTCACAGGACGCTGCCCACGGGGCGCTGTTGGCTGGATATTTTTGGTTGGTGGACTATTTTCAGTCCAGCAGTGACAGTGAGGTGTTTAAAAACTCCATCAGCATTGCTGTGTCTGATCCACTCATACCAGCACAACACACACTAACACACCACCACCATGTCAGTGTCACTACAGTGCTGAGAATGATCCACCATCCAAATACAACCTGCTCTGTAGTGGTCCTGTAAGGGTCATGACTATTGAAGAACAGCATGAAAGGGGGCTAAGAAAGTATGTAGAGAAACAGATGGACTACAGTCAGTGATTGTAGAACTACAAAGTGCTTCTATATGGTAAGTGAAGCTGATAAATGTACATGTACATTCACTTTCCAAGGTGAAGGAAACATAGTATAAAGGTATAAATCAGAGTTCTAAAATTGCTAACCATGATTATTAAATAAAATAAATTTTATATTATTAAACTATGAAACTATACACTGAAAAATGTGTTTATGTATGTTAAAGAAATTAAAGGACTGTATTTCATGTATGCAGTTACATGTACTAAGGCTTTAACTTCATATGTTGTTACTTTATCCCCCTCTGCTGACCACGTGCCTGACCAACATCATGTGATTAGCTTTAAAAGATCTGAGCAATAGCAGTTGACAGGATAAGTATTAAAAAATAATACATAAAAATTATTAAATCAAATAAAACTCAATTAATTAATAATACTCTACGCATGTTTTATTTTTGTCTTATATGTGTATTTTTTGTCTTATTTTATGTATTTACTTTTATTAAGTGAATAAGTGAGTCTGGTTGTCTTAAAGCCGAAAACTCAAATCAAGCTCCTAGTTACATCAATATGTATAACAATTGGGCTACAGACGGAGACGAGGGGGGCGGACGCACACGCAGAGATGTGTGTAATAACTGCGCTAAATGCTAAACACATGAAACATGAACCTAAACTCTAAGCTAAGCTAACACAACATAAAGTAGACAATATGAGACAAGGCAGTATTACTAAATAAGATGAACCAAAAATGCAAGACAAGAATCATGAACATGAGAACCAAAAAATTCAGCCCCTGCAGAATGAGCTACAGCCGCTCCTTAAATACCTTGAGCACTTATCCTGAAATGAGGATCAGCTATGGATCATTAGCTTTATTGACCAATAATCTTGGTGTCGGCTTGGCATTTAGCAGACACGTACAGTACTGTGACAGTATATTGTGTAAGCAATTGAGGGTTCAGGGCCTTGCTCAAGGACCCAACCTGGCAGTGGTGGGGCTTGAACCAGCGACCTTTCGCTAGTTTACTAGTTATTACTAGTCCAGTACCTTAACCACTAGGCTACAACTGCCCTATTTTATTTATCACAGCTATGCAGATAAAGCCCAAACATAAGTGAACACATCATCATCTCAGCATTTTCCGGTTTCTTACACTGGCTATTAGTCAGCTACACTATTGATTTTAAAATGTTATTGTTTTGTTTTTAATCACAAATTTTGATTTTTTTTTCCTCCCGATTTAGCGCAGTCAATTTGTCTTCTGCTGCTGAGGGATACCCGATTGCATCAGAGGGGAGCATGTCGCTGCACACGCCTCTTCCGACACGTTCAGAATCTGGTTCTGGTGTGCTAGCGGAATATCCCGCTGCACCACCTGGGCACCCAGGGTGCCTTTAATATTTTTAAATTATTTTAATTTAAATCCTACAATTTCAGAACCCCTGATGTAGAGCATCAATTCAAGACAATTTCACACTGAGTAACTTTTCAGTTTTATTGCTTGTTTTTTTATTTTATTATTTAATTAGTTACATTTACCATTTAGTATTTCAAATGAACTTTTATATTTTTTAATTATTTTTATTCAAATCTCTTGTTTTTAGAACCATTGATATACATCACTTCAAGACAAAGTAACTTTTCAGTTAGATTTATTGCTTATATTTTTAGTTTTTAAATAATAATTGAATCACATTTACATTTAACATTTAATATTACAAATGAATTTTAATATTTTTAATTATTTGAATTTAAATCCTACAATTTCAGAACCACTGATTTAGAGCAGTGGTCTCCAACCACCAGGCCACATCAGCAATTAAAACACTACTTTTTACGGGTGTTATTGTTTGTAATCACCCCTAGGTGGGGGAAGCGTCTCGTTGCAGCGAAAGAAGCTCATTTTTGAGTAGTTGTGTTGTTTTTATTTACACACTGGTTACATTCATGACAAGAACAGTAGTTACTCATACACAAAGTTATATCGAACACAGTCATGGAAAATGTAGTGTCTCCAATTCACCTCACTTGCATGTCTTTGGACTGTGGAAGGAAACCGGAGCATCCGGAGGACACACAGAAAGGACCCGGACCGCCCCACCTGGGGATCGAACCCGGGACCTTCTTGCTGTGAGGCGACAGTGCCACACACTTAGCCACCGTACCACCCTCATTTGTGAGTAGTACAGTTATTCTATTTGAAATTCTCCCGCCTCTGCCAATTCGTGAAATTATATCTTATATGAAACCGGTCCGTGGTGCAAAAAAGGTTTGGGACTGCTGATTTAGAGCATTGATTTAATACAATTTTACACCGAGTAAGGCATAAACAACGACTGGCTGTTGTTCATAGCGGTAAAAAGTCGGATCATAACTGGTCCTCATAACTGGTGCAACTGCGGCCCCTGCTGGCTGACTGAATAGAAAAAAATAAAATAATATTCCAAATGAATTTTAATCTTTTAAAAAATGATTTTAATTGTAGAGCATTGATTCAAAACAATTTCACACTGAGTAACTTTTCAGTTAGATTTATTGCTTATATTTTTAAAAAGCATCAACTTTCAAAAGTAACATTCATTGCATGAATAAGTGACATGTATACAACCATTTACAAGAAGTTAAAAAAGATATAACACCCTCTCTTTGGCAAACATCTGCATCATATTAAAGTCATAAAAGAGTTGTCACCCTTGGTTACATAAAAAACACATTTTTGGTCCATAAAATATTTTTTCTCTACTTCTAGAGCTAAAAAGAAATATTAAAAAAGAGTTAAAGATATATTTTTATATATATTCTTGCAAGTATATTTACAGAAGAAAAAGAAAGGGGTTAGCACATAAAACTTTCTTAATAACACAAACTCAACTGATTCGCTGACAAATGATTCGTTCCATTGGTGTTATCATATATATTTCTGTTAAGAAAATGCATATTTAAACCAAAAAAAAAAAAACTTTGGTTTATACAGAAAATGTATGGTCATATACGTGTATATCATTTCCAAAAGCCCTGAATATTTAAGATTATAAAAATCAATAACTGTCATGTATATGCTCAGCATATTTCTTAAGGCAAAAAACACTGTGAGATGAAACACAATATCCATACTGCAGGTTGGATGGTAAGGCTTTAAGCTAATCAAAACATTTACAACACAAACATGTCATGTGCAAACATAAAAAGCATGGAAGAAATTAAATAAGGCGTAGATATACAAAGCACAATATGATCTAGATCAGTGGTCCCCAACCACCGGGCCATGGGTCATTTATTACCGGGCCACACAAAAAGAATAAATGATTAGAGATCGGGGTGGGAGCATCTCGTTGCATCGAAAAAAGCTCAGAATTCACACTGATTTTCCATTCTTTTTTTTTTTCCCCATTTCTCCCACTTTAGCGCATCCGATTTCTCCCCGTCAATCATCCTCTCACTAATGCTGGTCCCTGCACCTGATCGGGGAGGACGAGGCTGCTCCACGCCCCCTCCGACACGTGCACAGCAATCGAACATCTTATCACCTACACTTGACAAGTGCAGTGCAGTACAGCGCTGTGTACGGAGAGCCACACGCTCTACCGCACCCCATTCCCATCTCAGTGCAGGCGCCACCAACCCGGCCAGCAGAGGTCGTAATTGCACTAGTCTGAGAGAGAGTCCCCATCCGGCGTAATCCCGGCTTTTTTTTTTTTGTGCTCAATTTAAATCTATATTGTAAGCAGTGGAACTTTTTCTTGAATTTTAAATGTCATCAGACCATGAAAAACCATGTAGGCCCATAAACCGGAGGTCAGTTTAGAAATTATAAAAGTTAAATATATATATTTTTTTATTAATAAAATGACAATATATTGCTGCTCAGGTGGCGCAGCGGTAAAACACGCTAGCGCACCAGAGCTGGGATTTCGAATATATCATATCGAATCTCAGCTCTGCCATCCGGCTGGGCAGGGCGGCAACATGAACAACAATTGGCTGTTGTTCAGGGTTCCTTATAACTGGTGCTTTTGTGACCTCTGCTGGCTGATTGTTAAGGAATAATGCTGATCAGGGTAAGGCTCTATGTGCACAAGGCTGATCCGCATATGAACTCGCCTCGTGCAGGTGAAAAGAGGCAGTCGGTACTGAGCGTGTGTCGGATGGGGCGTGTGTCAGTTGCGAAGCTCCTCAGTCAGCAGGGAAGGGTTGTATCGGTAGAGGTGAAGCGTAACACAATCAGGGTAATTGGATACGACTTGATTAGGGGGAGAAATTGGGGTCTCTGTGCAAAAGTAAGACCCATAAACTACAGAGCCCTGACCTCAACCCTACTAAACTTTTACCTTTGGGATGGATGAATGTCAGTTGCAAGCTAGACCTGATCGAGCCAGGCACAAATGTTCTTTGGACTAAATAGGGTATAAAAATTCCTTCCCAAAAAAGGGTGGCTCTTATATGCTGTTATAGTCGCAAAGGGGGGGGATATAAATGGATATTCATTTAATATCCAAATGAATGACACCATATTAATGTCCAAAACCAGTCAAGTGATGTGTCTTTGACAAGTTTAGGTCCATATGGTCATATGAAGACTTGTGGGGCTGCCAGAGTGGATCTGGTCCACAAACCAGTCTTGGCACTGTTTTTACAACAGATGTCCATTCTGACGCAACACTCCTCTTATTATCTGGGCTTGGGACTGGCACTCCTAAAGGCAAGGCAGTCTTCATTTTACATTTACATTTTCGGTATTTAGCAGACGCCTTTAACCAAAGCGACTTACAGTACTGTTACAGTGTACAGTCTGGGCAGTTGAGGGTTAAGGGCCTTGCTCAAGGACTCAATAGCAGCAACCTGGCAGTAGTGGGACTAGTCTAGTACTTTAACCACTAGGCTACGGCTCTTTACTTACAGACACTAGCCAATCGAACCCTGGATCTCGGCAGTAGTGGGCTAGCGTACTTCACCACTGTTCCACTAGAGCACCCTCAATATTTAAATAAGAAGAATTTATTGTAAATAGTCTGTTTACATTCCTTCTAAAACTATCCTTTGAGAAAAATCAAGCTCAGGGGTTAAGGTACTGAACTAGTGATCACAAGGTTGCAGGTTCAAGCCCTGCATTTGCCAGCGCTTGAGCAGGGCCCTTAACCCTCTACTGCTTAGATCGTGTCCGATCACAATTGTAAGTCACTTTGGATAAAAGCGTCTGCTAAACGCCGCAAATGGGCGTCACGGTGGCTCGGTGGGTAGCACTGTCGCCTCACAGCCAGAAGGTCCTGGGTTCGATCCCCAGGCAGGGCGGTCCGGGTTTCTTCCCACAGTCCAAAAACATGCAGTCAGGTTAATTGGAGACACTGAATTGGCCTATAGGTGTATGTGTGTCTGCCCTGCCCAGGGTGTTACTGTGTGCCTTGCGCTTATTGAAAAGCTGGGATAGGCTCAAGCACCCCCTCGCGACCCTAATTGGATAAGCGGTTAAGAAAGTGAGCGAGTAAATGCCGCAATTGTAAATGTAAATCATTGTGTATGGTTCTTGTTGGTCTTGCTGTGTTGTCTATGACCTATAATAACCCCTAATATGGAAATATGACAAATATAACTTCAGGTATTTAAGAAGAATCAGAATGGTAGATAATAATTCATCACGTTATTACTTGCTGCTAATATATTGCTGCCAATATGCACCTCTGATAAAAGAACCATCCAGATGTTAATGCAGTAGAATAAAAAGACAGGTGTTGGGACGTATTTCAACTATATACACAAGTCAGTATTCACTGGAAGAAGTGCACATGCTGCATTAATAGGATTCTCCACGAGAACAGTGCAATGCTCAGAATTAAAAGCACTAGGCATCAGAATATTTGGCAACCAGAAATTTTATTAAGATTGGTCCCACTTATCAAATGCAGGAACTGTAACTTCCCTCGAATTACTGGGTACAGTGCACTAACACACCCCAGACAGGGCGCCAATCCATCTCAGCCATCTAAACCCCCCAGTTTTATAAATAGAATGAACAAATCTGATCTACATTCAAAACTCTTCGTTATAACTAATGTTCCAGACATGCTGGACCGAGAAGTCAGCAAAGTGAGCCGGATTGCAATGAAGCGTGAAATCAGAGTAGAGGGAAATGGATTGAATTCATTTTAGTCGACCTTAAACGGTTTTACAGGGTCTTAAGAACGTAACTCACGAACACAAGGACATACGAGCTGGTGCATTCTGGAACTGCAAGGCTATTTAATCAGCTGCTTCAGATGGTAATTGTTTGCCCGGACTGTGAAGCATTATCTAGTTGCCGTCAGATGAATCTCAGGTCGAAAAGTATTTTGATTTTGAAATATGAAAATGGGATTGATGGTGTTGTGTAGGAAATGTAATATGATCCATGTAGAAGAAGGCACTAGTGCAAGTCCCACGCATTTCCTGCATCGTTCCTTTATGTCTGTGCTCGTCCAGGAAGTCCTGTCAGATCCTTCCTTATGATCTCGTTCACTGCGGAAGAGAAAAAGGGTTGTTAGTAAAAAAAAGGGTTGTTTCTATTTATATTATATTAATTATAATTTCTTTATTGATGATATACCAAGACGTATAGCATTAATAAAGAAATAATAAATCATACATTTAAACTTAACGTTATTATTATTTTTCATGGTTTATCACCACATCCCGGACAGAATAACAATCCACCTTGCGGGCTCGAACAGCCCCCTACCAAGCACCCCCCTCCCTCCCAATGCCAGACATAGCCAATCTTATCTGTATGAGGTTGGCCGATCTGCCAATATCACTGCTAGGGATTCGAATCATGGATCCCAGCGAGCAGAATTTAAGGAACCCAGTTTCCTCCATAGTAATGTCCATGTGGGGCCAAATATTCCAAACATAAAAGTAAGGATCTTATTTTAAAGGCCCAAAGATAACTTTAAAGTGTATTTATGTCTATACATAACAGCAATGGACCCAGGTCCTCCACCAGGTAGGGTCCAAGTCTTTTAAACTAGCCCATCACTGATTGGATCTCAATGGCTATCAGCCGGATTGGGTGTCTATAAATCCTTATGGAACCGGACTTATCACAACCCATTGATAGATTGGCATCCTGTCCAGGGTGTGTTCTTGACTTGTGCCCGATGACTCCTAATGGAACCAGACCCATCACAGCCCATCGATGGATTGGCATCTTTTCCAGGGTATGTTCTTAACTTGAGCCCAGTAATTCCTAATGGAACCGGACCCATCGCAACCCTGACCAGGATAAAGTAGTTGATAAAAACAGGAAAACAGCACATGGACCGTTACCCACATTATGTGTGTGGTACAAGTACACAGTTATTACTTTTTTGGGACACAACCTGCCCCCAGACTACAAGGGTCCATCAGTGGCTCTCAGCTCTTTGACCACGATATAGCCAAAAGTATGCGGACACCTGATTATGTGCTTAATAGACATTCCGTTCCGAAACTGTGCCCATTCATACTAAAAAACGAGAAGTTCTGGTTGCATTTAAGGCTTCAGTTTATTCCAAAGATTTTCTGTGGGGTTGTGGTCAGGCTACTGGAGGTCCTAACACCAGGTTTACCAAAACATGTCTGTATGGACCTCACTTTGTGTACTAATATCAAACTAATATCATTTAAAATAGATGACTGTTTAAACATGGTAGCCGTGGGTGTGGCAGAAACAACTAAACTGGATCATTAGAAGGAGTGGTCACATATTTTTTGACACATATATGACCAAAAGTATTTGGACACCTGACCAAAAAACAAAAAACAAATGGTATTAAATAGAGTAACCTCTATGGTGTCTCTTCTCACAAGACTTTGAAGTATGTGGGAATTTGAGCCCATTTAGTCAAAAGAGCTTTTATATGACTGGAAAACCTTATCTGATATTCCAGCCAATCCCAGAGCTGTTCAGAGGGGCTCTGTGCAGGTCACTAGAGTTTCTTTAAACCAAGCTTATCTTTATGTCTTTATCGTCCTTGCTTTTTATGCTGAAACAGGAAAGGGGCTTTAAAGCTGGAATCATATAATTCCTGTTATATAAGTGATTTATTACACTTGTTAGCATTTTGTGATTATAACCTATTCATTCAAAATAGAAGGGACGTCCCAATACTTCCCAATAAGTTCTGAAAAAGAATGCACTGACATGAGTTGTCCACTAGATGGAGGGCATCTTCAGGCCTTCAGTTTGCTTTAGCCTGCTCAATAAAGGTTTGCTGCTTTGCTGTGTTTCTTTGACTCCATTAGCCAACAGGGCATAAATGGAAACTTTTATGGCCTCAACATGCTAAGAATAGCAACAAGGTGTATGGAGTGTTTTACATTATCAGGACACAGGAGAGCAGGGACCTACCAGCAAAGAAATGCGACTTCAAGTAACGTTTTGATCCAACAACACTGTTGGAAGTTTAAAAAGTCTAACACAACTGTTTTATAAGGGGACTTGGCTACAACGGCGTTACAGTATTATTGTGGTTACTTTACTATAATAAAATTGGGTTAAATCACAAACCTGCATTCCAAAAAAGCTTGGACAGTGTGTATAAAGCTTATAAAAAAGAAAGCAGTGATTTGTAAATGATCTTTAACATGTATTGAACTGATCCGGTTTTGCTATTTTTTAGTCTTATTATGGATCAAAAACATCCATGTATTGACAACTGCTTTTATAGAACTGTCTAACAATTTATTTTTAGGGCCAATGGTTCCAAAAGTGTTTTTTGACACCTGACCATGACCTTTATGGACATCTAATTTCAAAATAGAATGGCCACTCCTCTGAGAAGGCTTTTCACAACACTGAATTATTTTGAAATATACAGTACATGGATTCAATAATTAGAAGTGGTGTCCCAATACTTTTGTCAATATAGTGTATATGAGCCTTTCAATGGGCAGGACAATTCAACTAAACAAACAATAAATGAAAAACTAATTTGACATTTTCTATTAACCTGTATGTTCAATAAAATTCATTCTAGTTGTAATACAAACCCCATTTCTGGAAAAGTTAGGACATTTTATAAAACACATAAAAAAAATTGTTATTTGTTAATTCTATCCTTTATTTACCTGACAAAATAAATTACTTTAAATTTTTTTTGCTGACCAACCTAATTGTATTTTGTAAATATAACAAATTTTGAATTTAACACATTGAAGAAAAGTGGGGACAGGGGCAAAATGGGACTGAAAAGTTTACCCATCATTTTAGTTACCCAGTTTTAAAACATTCCATAATAAGCATGTGAATTGGTAAAATGTTAGGGTTTTATTTTATATAAAAGAAGGATCCACCAAAAGCTCAGGCTTTGCAAGTGAAGAAGGTTAAAAAAAACAATTATCATTGCAATAGTGGAAATAATTTAGGTCTTTTACCATCTACTGTACATAATATTGTAAAAAGATTCAGGAAATCTGGCAATATCTCAGCCCATCTACAGCAAGGCCATATATGGATCCACCAAAAGCTCAGTCTTTGCAAGTGAAGAAGGTTAAAAAAAACAATTCTCATCGCAAGAGTGGAAATAATTTAGGTCTTTTACCATCTACTGTACATAATATTGTAAAAAGATTCAGGGAATCTGGCAATATCTCAGCCCATATGTGGTTCCATCAAAAGCTCAGGCTTTGCAAGTAAAGAAAGTAAAAATAAAACATTTCTTATTGCAAAAGTGTACATAATGTAGGTCTTTTACCATCTACTGTACATAATATTGTAAAAAGATTCAGGGAATCTGGCAATATCTTAGCCCATTTAGAGAAATGCCATATATGGATCCTCCAAAAGCTCAGTCTTTGCAAGTAAAGAAAGTCAAAATAAAACATTTCTTATTGCAAAAGTGGAAATAATTTAGGTCTTTTACCATCTACTGTACATAATATTGTAAAAAGATTCAGGGAATCTGGCAATATCTCAGCCCATATGTGGTTCCACCAAAAGCTCAGTCTTTGCAAATAAAGAAGGTAAAAAAATAAAATAAAATTAATCGCAATAGTGGAAATAATTTAGGTATTTTACCATCTACTTTACATAATGTTGTAAAAAGATTCAGTGGATCTGGCAATATCTTAGTTCATCTAGGGCAAAGCCAAAACAAGTGTTGTATGTGTGTAACAATCAAGCCCTCAGACAGATTGTCATGCTGGTGTGATAAATATATCTATATGGGTGAAACATTGCCAGGTTTAATTCTGAACCTGCTATAACGAAATGGTTGTAGAGACAAAGAGTATCTGTGCTGGACTGGCCTGTCTGCAGTCCAGATCTGTCTCCTACTGAAAATGTATGTGTATTTTCATCTGAAGTCTTTCACCAAGCAAGAATGGGCAAAAAAGAAACTGGACTACAGAAATGTGCTAGAAGAAACGTTCTAAAATTGCTACTAGTTCTAGTTTTAAGAACCGGATATCAGAGCAAATAAAGGAGCATTAGGGAACATGCTATCCAGCCACTTCCTCCGAGATGCAAATGTCTTCATAAGTATGAGGCAGCACCTGCTCTGACGTTGTCCCTTGACTTTGCAACACTATGTTAGATCACAGTTCCCACATTATGACATTACAACCAGCATGTCCTCAGAACAATGCTCATACATGAAAATTACTGAAACCAGACAGGAACAACAGACATCAGTTCCCTTTTTAGCCGCATTGATACAAACGTGATTTATTTATGTGACACTAGTCTTAATTATTGATGAATCAATAAATAATGAAAGAAAATAAGTGACAGTTATTTAGACAGGGCAGAGCGTATCAGTTTCTCGAGAAGCTCCATAGCCTTTCACGTTATGAATCATGTTTATCAACAAAGCATTCACAATGCTCGCAAATGAAATATGTACAACAGGGGAAAACAGCAACATCTGTCAACCAATCAGGAAGAGATGAGCAAAACTGAAAGCCCTCTGTGACAATCTGGGTGCCTTGTGGTGAAGGCCTGCTTGGTGAGCTTCATATTTATTCACTTTCTCTTTCTACCGCTGACCTGCAGAGGGTCATTATACCACAAACAAAGAAGCAGATGTTTGTGTTCATGTCTTAACCATAATACGAGGGCAAGAGACAAATGATACACTAACCTGCACTAACTACATTACAAGCTAGTGAATCATATATACAGTGTATCACAAAAGTGAGTACACCCCTCACATTTCTGCAAATATTTCATTATATATTTTCATGGGACAACACTATAGACATGAAACTTGGATATAACTTAGAGTAGTCAGTGTACAGCTTGTATAGCAGTGTAGATTTACTGTCTTCTGAAAATAACTCAACACACAGCCATTAATGTCTAAATAGCTGGCAACATAAGTGAGTACACCCCACAGTGAACATGTCCAAATTGTGCCCAAATGTGTCGTTGTCCCTCCCTGGTGTCATGTGTCAAGGTCCCAGGTGTAAATGGGGAGCAGGGCTGTTAAATTTGGTGTTTTGGGTACAATTCTCTCATACTGGCCACTGGATATTCAACATGGCACCTCATGGCAAAGAACTCTCTGAGGATGTGAGAAATAGAATTGTTGCTCTCCACAAAGATGGCCTGGGCTATAAGAAGATTGCTAACACCCTGAAACTGAGCTACAGCATGGTGGCCAAGGTCATACAGCGGTTTTCCAGGACAGGTTCCACTCGGAACAGGCTTCGCCAGGGTCGACCAAAGAAGTTGAGTCCACGTGTTCGGCGTCATATCCAGAGGTTGGCTTTAAAAAATAGACACATGAGTGCTGCCAGCATTGCTGCAGAGGTTGAAGACGTGGAAGGTCAGCCTGTCAGTGCTCAGACCATACGCCGCACACTACATCAACTCGGTCTGCATGGTCGTCATCCCAGAAGGAAGCTGACGCACAAGAAAGCCCGCAAACAGTTTGCTGAAGACAAGCAGTCCAAGAACATGGATTACTGGAATGCCCTGTGGTCTGACGAGACCAAGATAAACTTGTTTGGCTCAGATGGTGTCCAGCATGTGTGGCGGCGCCCTGGTGAGAAGTACCAAGACAACTGTATCTTGCCTACAGTCAAGCATGGTGGTGGTAGCATCATGGTCTTGGGCTGCATGAGTGTTGCTGGCACTGGGGAGCTGCAGTTCATTGAGGGAAACATGAATTCCAACATGTACTGTGACATTCTGAAACAGAGCATGATCCCCTCCCTTCGAAAACTGGGCCTCATGGCAGTTTTCAAACAGGATAATGACCCCAAACACAACCTCCAAGATGACAACTGCCTTGCTGAGGAAGCTGAAGGTAAAGGTGATGGACTAAACCCAATTGAGCACCTGTGGCGCATCCTCAAGTGGAAGGTGGAGGAGTTCAAGGTGTCTAACATCCACCAGCTCCGTGATGTCATCATGGAGGAGTGGAAGAGGATTCCAGTAGCAACCTGTGCAGCTCTGGTGAATTCCATGCCCAGGAGGGTTAAGGCAGTGCTGGATAATAATGGTGGTCACACAAAATATTGACACTTTGGGCACAATTTGGACATGTTCACTGTGGGGTGTACTCACTTATGTTGCCAGCCATTTAGACATTAATGGCTGTGTGTTGAGTTATTTTCAGAAGACAGTAAATCTACACTGCTATACAAGTTGTACACTGACTACTCTAAGTTATATCCAAGTTTCATGTCTATAGTGTTGTCCCATGAAAAGATATAATGAAATATTTGCAGAAATGTGAGGGGTGTACTCACTTTTGTGATACACTGTATATATATATATACAAGCTATTATTTATTATGTATTCTCCCTTCAGTATAACATTAAAACCATCTCCTTGTTTCTACACTCGTTGTTGCAACAGACACTCACATCCATGTATACAGCCAGGTTCAAACCAAAGCAGCCAATCCAACCATTGTCATTTTTAACATGGTACACGGACACCCAGGTTAAATCCAGAGCAGCTAATCCAACCATTGTCATTTTTTTAATGTGGTACCTGGACACCCAGGTTCAATCCAGAGCAGCTAATCCAACCATTGTCACTTTTTTAATGTGGTACCCAAGTACCCAGGTTCAATCCAGAGCAGCTAATCCAACCATTGTCACTTTTTTAATGTGGTACCCAAGTACCCATGTTCAAACCAGAGCAGCTAGTTCAACCACTGTCATTTTTTAATGTGGTACCCAAGTACCCAGGTTCAAACCAGAGCAGCTAATCCAACCATTGTCACTTTTTTAATGTGGTACCCAAGTACCCAGGTTCAAACCAGAGAAGCTAATCCAACTATGTCATTTTTTAACCTGGAATTAATGAGTACCCGGCGAATACCCACATAGTCACAAGGACAACATGCAGAATTCCAAACTAAGTGACTAAAGCCAAGAAAGTAATCTATGTCCACCAGCTGCAATATAGTACAGCCTGGTTTATGTAATCTGTAATTTAATTATTTGGCAAATGCCTCCCTGTGTGCAGTTTTATGACCACAATCATCAAGAAAGTAAATCCAAAGGCCTTACTGTCATCACAGTCCTTAGATTCCTGTTTTGAATAGCTACTGCTGCCAAGTCCCTCTCTTACCTCCCAGCCAAAAAGAAGGTTTTCTTCTTAGTGACCATGACCACAGGATTTTCCAACATGCAAAGCAGACAGGGCAACGAGCCATGGTCGAGCCAGGGCATAACTGACTAACGTACGACACAAAGGGGCTACAGGGAGAGGCATGAAGTTTTGGCAAGGGCTCACTATTAAATATTGGAAAAGGAGGAATGAGGACATGCCAGAGAGTTGAGAAGCAGTAAAAAACATTTGTTTACTAAGCAGTGGTGGAAAGTTGAAACAGGGGGACTGATTCATTCCCTGATGGCCACTGTGCCTTAGTGGGGGAATGGAAAAAAGAATAATCATTAGGTATCCATCTGTGTGGATGCAGAATTAAGCAGCAAACTGTGTGAAATACAGTGCATGACAGTGACTCTGACTGGTAGACAGAGACTGGTGTGTTTAAGTGCCAAATGGGGACCAAAATTACCATAAAAACTGAAGTGCTAATAGAAAAAACTAGAGACGTGCTGAGCTAATACAGGTATGTTAATGAATCATTATGAACTATTGGGCAGCCCAGTGGTGCGGCTGGTAGAATGCTCTACAGCAACAGATCCAGATTTATACACATTTATACACTACATATAAATGACATGAACAATTACACAACTGAAGGGAGATGTGGAGGTCACAATGGCCATAAAAAATGGCTCAGGTGGCGCAGCTGTAAAAACATTTACATTTACATTTTCTGCATTTAGCAGACGCCTTTATCCAAAGCGACTTACATTACAGTATACAGTCTGAGCAATTTAGGGTTAAGGGCCTTGCTCCAGGGCCCAACAGCATTAACCTAGCAGTGGTGGGGCTTGAACCAGCAACCTTCTGATTACTAGTCCAGTACCTTAACCACTAGGCTACAGTGTGCCTAGTGACACACGCTGTTCACCGGAGCTGAGCTCTCTAATACATCGTATCGAATCTTGGCTCTGCCTGCCAGCTGAGGCTGAGCGGCCGAGCCAGATGGGGCGGGTTTAACCCGGATGGGGACTCTCTCTCAGACTAGTGCGATTACGACCTCTGCTGGCTGGTTGGTGGCGCCTGCACGGAGATGGGAAAGGAGTGCGGTAGAGGGTGTGGCTCTCCGTACACAGCGGATTGCCAGACAGAGAAGCGTGATTCGTCACTCCAGAGAACACGTCTCCACTGCTCTAGAGTCCAGTGGCGGCGTGCTTTACACCACTGCATCCGACACTTTGCATTGCGCTTGGTTGGATGCAGCTGCTCGGCCATGGAAATACATTCCATGAAGCTCTCTACACACTGTTCTTGAGCTAATCTGAAGGCCACATGAAGTTTGGAGGTCTGTAGCGATTGACTCTGCAGAAAGTTGGCGACCATTGCGCACTATGTGCCTCAGCATCCGCTGACCTCGCTCTGTCATTTTACATGACCTACCACTTCGTGGCTGAGTTGCTGTCATTCCCAATCGCTTCCACTTTTTTATAATACCACTGACAGTCGACTGTGGAATATTTAGTAGCAAGGAAATTTCACGACTGGACTTGTTGCACAGGTGGCATCCTATCACGGTACCACGCTGGAATTCACTGAGCTCCTGAGAGCGACCCATTCTTTCACTAATGTTTGTAGAAGCAGTCTGCATGCCTACGTGCTTGGTTGTATACACCTGTGGCAATTGGAAGTGATTGGAACAACTGAATTCAATGATTTGGATGAGCGAGGGAATACTTTTGACAATATAGTGTATGAAGCCAAACCACTGCAGGGCAGGACAGGGAAGCACACACTCACTTACAATAGGAGCAATTTAGAACCCACCGTCTGCTAGTCCACTACCTGCTTGATTTGAGAGAGGGGAGAAAACCGAAGTAGCCGGAGCTTACCAACAAACTTATTCTAGCCAGCTGCATCACCATGCTGTTTTTTACTAAAGTCATGAATTGTTAGATGGATATTTGATCAAATCCTGTTTAAGTAATGTCATTGTTTGCTGAAATGTGTGTCAAGAAAGTTTCTGCAGAAAGATTCATATCAGAGGCGACCACAGAAACCCTCATGCCCCTTAGCAGAGCCGCCAATAGAGTGAACGATAAGAAAGGCGTTATGGATGACTCATATTAAAAGTGAGTGTTCGTCTCAAGCTTTGGAGACATCAAACACTGAAATGTTTGTAGGTGAAACCAATACCTTGACACCCCTGCACTTGGGACTTTTTTTTATTTTTATGCTTCCCGTCCCTTATGACCCAGACCTCCCCCATACTGTACGTGCTACCGTGTCTCTAGTGAGCATTCGCATTCGGTCTACAGTGCACTGGCATACAGCCTCGCTTTAAAAAGCAATAAAATCTACTTAATGAGGGAATTCCCCAATTAGTGGTTTAATGACATTTCCAAAGCGGTGATAAAATCCAAACTTTGCTACCAGATTCACTCGGACATAAAACCACGGCGAGTCAGAAAGTCATGAAACGCTTGGTGGGAGTTCCCAGGTCAAGCATTGTAATAGGAACATAAACAGTTGAAGTGCGGCTGATATAATAAGTCAGCATTAATGCAGCAACGGCATCTCTGTTTCTGTTTAGCGAAGGAAATCCTACTTAGCTATCCAGAAGAAATTCCATCTCTTGTCATTTTTTTCCTCAAAACGTTCATATTTTCCATCCAGCATGCCCTCCCCTCTTCCTTCTCCAAGCAATCACTATCTGACAGAGTTTACTGGCTTTCTGGAGAAGTGTAACAGCTGCAAATAAGAATTCGACATGCCACATTGAGAGGAGCACGCTCAGTGGAAAAAAATCCTTCACTGGGTTCCCCTTGCAGAACTGAGGGGTGTAAGGCCAAGGGAAAGCCCTGGCCAAGTATAACAAACAAAGAGCTTCCCTCAGCCCTGCCAAGCAGTTCATTCCACTGGTCAACAATGGTTTCCATGGAAGTTGTTTTGCACATCATAACAGGGTTAACATATCCAAAGAGTTTTAAGCTTTTTAAAAGTACCCACAAAAAGGGTTTAACAGTTTGGATACCCACAAAGAAATAAAGTAATCATCTAAACTTAATGAACAAAGATAGAAGCTAAGAAGTAATCAGTGCATTAATGACACCGACCAGGCATAACATTATAACCACTGACAGGTGAAGTGAATAACACTGATTATCTCTTCATCACGGCACCTGTTAGTGGGTGGGATAGGCAGCCAGGGAACATTTTATCCTCAAAGTTGATGTGTTAAAAGACGGAAAAATGGGCCAAATTGTGATGGCTAGACGACTGGGTCAGAGCATCTCCAAAACTGCAGCTCTTGTGGGGTGTTCCCGGTCTGCAGTGGTCAGTATCTATCAAAAGTGGTTCAAGGAAGGAAAAGTGGTAAACCGGCGACAGGGTCTTGGGCGGTCAAGGCTCATTGATGCACGTAGGGAGCGAAAGCTGACGAGCTACTGTAGCACAAATTGCTGAAAAAATTAATGCTGGTTCTGATAGAAAGGTGTCAATACACAGTGCATCACAGTCTGTTGTGTATGGGGCTGCATAGCCGCAGACCAGTAAGTTAGGAAGGTGGTCATAACGTTATGCTTGATCGGTGTATATCTAAACTAAACTGAGCCTGCGATGGACTGGCATGCTATCCAGGGTGCCTTCACACCTTACGCAGAGTGGTTTTGGTTGGCGCCTGACCCCTGACCCTTTGTACACATACATAAATGTGTACAAAACATATTGCAAAAGAGCAACACTTTGCCATTGACTTTCCAATATGTTTTGGGTCATTGTTTTGTCATCCAATGCCATCTAATGCAGTTCATGCAGCAGACAAAATTGACCACTAGTCTGCTGGGTGGGAAATAACCAGGCTAAAAAGAGGGTGGGGTCATTGACATTTAGGTAATAGCGGGCTACTGTACGTGGCTGTACGTAAGTAAGTAGAGTAATTTGGAGATCAATGTGTGACTCTCCATGCGTGAGACTGGTCTCACACGTGAATCCACCACAATATGGGCGAATAAGAAGGGCAGTGATAGCTCAGTGGTTAAGGTACTGGACTAGTAATCAGAAGGTTGCCGGTTCAAGTCCCGCCACCACCAAGTTGCCACTGTTGGGTCCCTGAGCAAGGCCCTTAACCCTCAATTGCTCATCGTGTTCAGCTCATTGTGCATTAAAATGTAAATGTAAAATATAAGAGGGAGCATGTGTCAGGCAAATATGCCTTCCTTGGATGCAATCAGGGTTGCCAGTGCAGGAGAAAATGCGTAAAAAAACAGGAAGCTAATTTCCTGGACATAAATACAATCTGTCTTATTACTGACTAAACACCCAGGTCTTCAGACCTGCCTTTGTAGGCATTTCCAGCTTTATTTCTCTCTGTATAAGTCTTATAAGGTGGTCTTACATGTTTCTGGGTCATGGATAATACAAACTAATCTCTCTTTGCCTTTGAAATGTACACTAATAAGGCATTAAATTATGACCACCTTCCTAATATTATGTTGGTCCCCCTTTTGCTGCCAATTTGCTGCCCTGCAACTGTGGTGCACTGTGTATTCTGACACCTTTCTATCAGAACCAGCATTAACTTCTTCAGCAATTTGAGCTACAGTTGCTCGTCTGTTGGATCGAACCACACGGGCCAGCCTTCGCTCCCCACGTGCATCAACGAGCCTTGGCCGCCCATGACCCTGTTGCAGGTTTACCACTGTTCCTTCCTTCCTTGGACCACGTTTGATAGATACTGACCACTGCAGACCGGGAACACCCCACAAGAACTGCAGTTTTGGAGATGCTCTGAGCCAGTCGTCTAGGCATCACAATTTGGCCCTTGTCAAACTTGATCAAATCCTTACGCTTGGACATTTTTCCTGCTTCTTACACATCAACTTCGAGGATAAAATGTTCACTTGCTGCCTAATATATCCCCAACTTTTAAAGGTTGGTAGTCTACAGGTTCACATAATTTCTAAATTTAGACTAAATAGACTGTGTTAGTCCATAACTAACTTAAATAAAGAATAAACCACTTTTAACAGCAATTTCTTGCAGATGTGTGTGGTAAAAGGTAAAAATGCAGAAGTGGTCTCTAAAAAAGAGATGCTTGAGGTCTGGAGGAGACAAACCTAATCTGCACATTTCCTGCTACTGTGTCAGTTCTGAAACCTTTTGATGGTGGTAAACTGCTAAGCGTAATATAGGTACAAGACATATCAGTAGAATATCAAAGCCAGATTGACTCACCATCATCCAGGTAGGCCTGATCCAGGTTCTCCTGCTTGACGGTGACTCGTCCAGGAACAGAAGCTTTCTGTTCTTCAGCGGAGGAACACCTTTGTGGATGGACCTGGCTGGGAGGAGATCTGTCTTTGGGAAGCCTTTGTGAGTAGGGCTGTTGCTGGATGACTGTAGGGTAATTCTGGGTTTCAGGGGCCTGCGATGGAACAGGTGAACGTGTAGCTGGTGCTGCTTGAGTCTCAGGCTGGTTGTAACTGTCACAGTAGACATTTTGATTCTCCGGAGGTGGTGGAGGAATGGAATCTCCCCCTCGTAAAATGTGGTGGTTGGTGGGAGAGAACTGAATGACAGGATGCTGGCCAATCAGGTGAGAGGATTTGGCTGGGGAACCGGTATGGACCAGGACTGAACGATGGGCTTCTGGCATCATGACTCCAGTTTGGATGTAGAAGCTAGGCCCTATGTTCTTCTCAGCACGGGAATAGACGATGTGCTGCTGGAAACAGGCTTCTGAAGGGGAGATTCCCGAATGATTCTGAGGACAGGATGTCATGTTGGGGAGCAGGTTAGTATCCGAGTTGAGGACGGATCGAGGGTGATAATAGGAGTGAGGGGACACACCCATGGTCTGGGAAATTGGATAGCCCAGCTGTCTAGACTCATATTCATCCACTGGTTCTGTTTTGATGGATGAGACTGAGGGATGTAAGAAAATAAAGAAATCACTGAGGTATATTCGAAAACAGATTCAACATGTGGAACAATTACTTCATTTTTACATTTATTTATATTGCCTAAGGTGTGGTTTGTCAAATTCATTTAGCAGATCCCTTATGCATACACATTATGAGAGTATAATCACAAAAACCATTAAGTACCAACTAAAAGGAGTGAAAATATTAGAGATGTTCAAAATGTTATGGCAAATGAAATTATATGTTCAATTTTTATAGAGGTTTGGGCAATTAGAGATAATTGTACACCGAACAGGCATAACATTATGACCACTGACAGGTGAAGTGAATAACACTGATTACCTGAAAAATGTAAGTGTAAGTGTAAGGATTTGAGCCAGTTTGACAAGGGCCAAATTGTGATGGCTAGACGACTTGAGTCAGAGCATCTCCAAAACTGCAGCTCTTGTGGGGTGTTCCCGGTCTGCAGTGGTCAGTATCTATCAAAAGTGGTCCAAGGATGAAACAGTGGTAAACCGGCGACAGGGTCATGGGCGGCCAAGGCTCATTGATGCAAGTGGGGAGCGAACTGTTCCAACAGACGAGCTACTGTAGCTCAAATTGCTGAAGAAGTTAATGCTGGTTCTGATAGAAAGGTGTCAGAATACACAGTGCATCACAGTTGCAGGGCTGTTTTGGCAGCAAAAGGGGGACCAACACAATATTAGGAAGGTGGTCATAATGTTATGTCTAATCGGTGTATATACTACAGAGGTGGAAGCATCATGACACGGGGCTGCAGATATAACTGTAATTTGAATTTAAAGAAATAAATAAATAAATAAAATTAATAATACATACATTCATGTGAAGGCTCTAAATACTTTTGCCCATCAGTTAGGTTTATTAAACCTAGCTGGAAGTATAATAAAATACATTAAAATTCTCCCAATCCTACATATACTTCATTAATGACAATAAATATCATAGTAAAAAATAAATTAAAAACTATTTTCTTGTAATTTGGGCAGCTTTTTTAAGCTGGCTCAAAGCCCATGTATAATTAGTGACAGTAAATGCAATGTTACTGTTAGAAGTCTTTTAACATAAATGTTACTGAAAGAAAGAGAGCGTGTACCTGGAAGAGGTGTATACGTGAAGTGCTGAGGCTGACTGCGTTTCCGCTTCCCATTGATTACATAAAAGTTCACTTTAGCTGGATGGCAAATGGATGGATCCCGATAAGGAGGCACCTCAATAAACAGCAGGCTCTAAAACGTCAATATATGTGTGTATATTATTATGAGTTGAGTCTGTTAAACTAGGCATAAGCAAGAGTGGTTGTGAAATCTAACAGGATAATAATTGAGTGAACCTAGTTAAACAAACCACTGACAGATAGTGTGATAAGCAGAACAGTCATGAGCAGTCTATTATTTAATGCAAATGTCATTATTCTACACACCAGGCTATGTGACGGCTTCTAGAATTTACTATGGACTCATAGTGCATAGTGACAGTCATAAATAAGCAAATCTATATATGGGTTGACTCAGTTTTGCGGCTTCAAATATTCAAATGCAAAGCAAAACATTAACCAATGGACAGGTGTCAGTTAAGAGGAAGCTGATCTAATGTTGGTAGCGGGCGTTTAAAGCTTTCACTTTTATCACTGCACTTACGGCTTGACTTTTATCCTTGTCGATTGTCGCCTCCAACTCCCAAATTTGCTGTCCATCTAAAAAGCAAAGAGTGACAGAGAAAGAAATTAAAATCAAAGTTCATAAGATAAATCAGTGGACATTTTTTTATTTATTATGTGTCAACTTTTTGTTCAAGAGCTTAGATACTTAATACTGATATTGTGCTATAACAGTATGGGGAAATACATGTTCACCTTACAGGTTTGTTCATATCCTCAGAAGTGGTTTGACCTTTCTGACATCCTCTTTTTTTCTTAAAACTAACAAATCAACTCCTAAACAATGAAATCAGTCGTAAATGTAAGCGATTTTTAATCGTGTGTGTTACCATAGCTTAAAGATTGCTAACATCATGCATAGTTTACCTTATATGCCCCCTACAATACAGAAAACGCAGTAAGAGATCCTATCTTTAGACTCAACCACTTCCTCTAATGTGCCTGGCAGAACTCAAGGCAAAGTGACAAGATATCTGATTTATAAATAAGAAAAAGTCTAATACGGTTCAAACTGGTTGAAGGCTGACAATTTGTATTTGTTGGGCAAACAATGTATTAGCGTGATGTGTATAGAATTAAATGAAAATTTAATTTAAATGAAAATCATCTAGGGCGGCACAGTGGCTAAGTGGGTAGCACTGTTGCCTCACAGCAAGAAGGTCCTGGGATCGATGGTATGAGTTGATCAGACACAGCAGCACTGCTGAAGTTTTAAAACACCTCACTGTCACTGCTGGACTGAGAACAGTCCACCAACCAAAAAAATCCAGCCAACAGCACACCATGGGCATGTCCTGTGACAACCGATAAAGGTCTAGAAGATGACCAACTCTGTCTTTACATCTACAAGGTGGACCAACTAGGTAGGAGTGTCTAATAGAGTGGACAGTGAGTGGACACGGTATTTAAAAACTCCAGCAGCGCTGCTGTGTCTGATCCACTCATACCAGCACTGCAGTCACTGCAGTGCTGAGAATGATCCACCACCTAACTTATACCTAGCTCTATGGTGGTCCTGACTATTGAAGAACAAGGTAAAAGCAGGTTAAAAAAGTATGTAGAGAAATAGATGGACTACAGTCAGTAAGTGTAGAACTACAAAGTGCTTCTATATGGTAAGTGGAGCTGATAAAATGCACAGTAAGTGGTTCTAATGTTATGGCTGATAGGTGTATATACATAACTTGTTTTAGAAGCTGGGATCATAGCGCAGGGTCAGCCACTACTCAACCTACTAGGCTATCACTGTCCCTATTTTATTAAATATGAGTTAATACACTGAACACAAGAAACGTTACGATTTAAACTTTCCTTGCTAAGCGGCTATCTGAAGATCAGATCAGAAAGTTGGCAAACGTGGTATAAATTACACTGTTGTTATTTTCCAAAGCAGCGGAAATATGTTCAATGAAGTAATAAATCACATTTCAAGATCTAGCCATAATAATCAGAATGCTGACTATAAGCCAGGCCTTCCATCATTAATGCAGTTGTGGCCAACCAGAAGGGAATCCCCACTATTATTATTATTATTCCAGATGTTGGGGATATCTTTATATACTGTATATCTGACTATAGTTTGGAATGTGACGTCCAAGTGTAGCGTAGTTGTTAGATTGTTAACACATTTTTTGTAAATGCTCCAAATTAACCACACACAACATCCCAACCGGCAATAATAAATTTTACTTTTTTATGATTCTGGGAAACCCCTGCTCGGGTTGAAAATGAGACATGTGTCTCAAATGAGTCAGCAGAAGACAGGGGGATTCCACGCGGTTTGCCAGGTTCACTTCTCGAGACCATAATTACAATCAATATGATGATCTGATGATATGATGCAGGGTCATTCTTAATGACCGTTGGCCATTTTTGCGTTCTTTTGCGGACTCATTTATTTACAGGAGATCAATTTTCCCTTTGAGATAATTCAGCATTAATGTTTTTAGGGATGAACGCCCAGTTTGGGATCGTTTTTTGGCCTACTGCATGAAGCAACATAAGTGTACGCCAAAAAAAATCTCTGGCCAAAGACAGCTGGGTCAAATTTAGGGGGATTTCGGAGGTATACCGTTCCAACACATTTTGTCATTCTGAGAAACCCTCCAAAACAAAGGAAACCCCTCCTGGATCTCGTACTTTCTTCTTAATCATCCATCACAGAAGAGTAAAATGATACAGCAGGGAACCCGCTATTTTATTAAATATGAGTAAGCAAGTAAGCGCACACAGAAGAGTGAAAGAGTTCCTGTTAGAGAAGACCCCAGAGAGTTCATGTCTAAACTACTGAAAGCAGGCCTTGTGTAGAACGGGCGGTCTCTGGATTCTCTGAGTCACCTACACACTGACAGACTTACTCTTACCTTACCCTAATGCTGTATCCTCAGACACCAAAGACATCCATAAACAAAATCTAGACATAAACCAAACAACAAACAAGAAATAGACGACGCACCTTGGATACGCCAGACGGATTTTGGAATTTTTGAAGCAACGTTATGAGTAGCTCAAAAGCAATGCTACGAAGGAGTCAAAACAAAACAGGCATTGTATGGTCTAGAGAATCGACATTTGTCAACACTGGAACTTGCACTTAAGTTGACCTGAGATACCCACATTTATAAGCAAAGCTGCCACCGTTCAAACAAAAATCTAACTATTGTCACATGACCAGGGCGAAGCGGTGACAGACCATCTGTTTCTGAGCCATTCTCATCATGCATGAAGGGCCAATATGTCTACACAATAACACTGACACCTGCTCCATCATTCATAAACACCTACGCCTTGCTGATTGCAAACACTCGCTCCAACCGGGCACGTTAAAATTGTAGTATTGTTGAGTAGTAAGAGCTCTGTTCAATATTTGCAAATGTGGCTGAAAAGATCCAATATCCAATATCCAAACAAGCTTATGTGGTGAACATAACGCTGCATTGTTTCAAAAATCTAAATCTCATGCAAATGTAATTTAGGCAAATTAGAAAAGGTCACGATTCAAATAATATTCCTCATGCTGATATGCAAGAGTCAGGCTTCTGGTTATGTTCATAAATGCATTTTCAATTCAGTTCTATTATACTAATTGTATACACCCATCAGCCATAACATTAAAACCACCTCCTGCACTTTGCAGTTCTACAATTACTGACTGTAGTCCATCTGTTTCTCTGGATGCTTTGTTAGCCCCCTTTCATGCTGTTCTTCAATGGTCAGGACTCTCCCAGGACCACTACAGAGCAGGTATTATTTAGGTGGTGGATCATTCTCAGCACTGCAGTGACACTGACATGGGTGGTGGTGTGTTAGCGTGTGTTGTGCTGGTATGAGTGGATAAGAAACAGCAATGCTGCTGGAGTTTTTAAACACCTCACTGTCACTGCTGGACTGAGAATAGTCCACCAACCAAAAATATCGGAATACAGAATACGGAATAGATATATAGATAGATGGATATCAACCGAGATTGAAAGATACCTGAACTTTATATATTTGTTGGATAACTTAAGCAATATATTGGATACTTGCTGCAAATCCAACACCACAATATAAACATACACTGACCAGGCATAACAATATGACCACTGACAGGTGAAGTGAATAACAATGATTATCTCTTCATCACGGCACCTGTTAGTGAGTGGGATATATCAGGCAGCAAGTGAACATTTTATCCTCAAAGTTGATGTGTTAGAAGCAGGAAAAAGGATTTGAGCAAGTTTGACAAGGGCCAAATTGTGATGACTAAACGACTGGGTCAGAGCATCTCCAAAACTGCAGCTCTTGTGGGGTGTTCCCGGTCTGCAGTGGTCATTATCTATCAAAAGTGGTCCAAGGAAGGAACAGTGGTAAACCGGCAACAGGTTCATGGGTGGAGCAAAAGCAAAGGCTGGCCCGTGTGGTCCGATCCAACAGACGAGCTACTGTAGGTCAATATTAACAACATAATATTAGGAAGGTGGTCATAATGTTATGCCTGATCGGTGTATGTATGAAGACACTAGAGTTAGATATACAGTCTCTACAGTGTGGTTATTAATATAAGAAGATTTCTCTGACTCAATATAATATGTCACTTAACTAAAAGTTAGTATAAAATATGAGTATATAAATCATTAAATGGTGTTAAATGCTAAATGTTGACCAGCGATTATCATCAACACCTTGACTGATCACTAATAATTTTTTAGATGTGACTTAAGCTACATCAGTGTGCTGCATTAGTATCCAGGATGTTAACTCACCATGTGTCTTCTCAGTGAAAATCACTTTCGAGTCAGCACTGAAATTCTGCCCGGTCAGGATCATCTGTTGTCCTCCAAGCACCGAACAGCTGTCCATGTCCTGCTTCTCCACCATAGGCAGCTCATGTGCTGATCTTTGTGCTGGAGAAGAAACAGACCGAGCACATTTGGATGATTATTAATTTCTATTTGTTTTAAGTACATGAATTGAATATGTTGGTGGTCATTTTTTTGCTTTTCAGTGGAAAAGTCTGTACTTGTACCACAACATTACACAGTGCAGACTGAGTTCAAACAAACTCGCTGACCTCTGGACGTAGAGACTGCTGTATTCGCTGGATAGGTACTGAAGGAGATGTTCCTGTATTCTGTGATTCTGGGTTTTTTATATTCGGGTACTAAATACATTTCAATGTAGCAGCATTGTCAACCAGAGCTTAAATAATGAATAGTTACTGATATTTACTAAATTAAATTAACATTTGAAACAGTACAATACCATTAAAACCACCTCCTTGTTTCTACACTCACTGTCCATTTTATCAGCTCCACTTACCATATAGAAGCACTTTGTAGTTCTACAATTCCTGACTGTAGTCCATCTGTTTCTCTGCATGCTTTGTTAGCCCCCTTTCATGCTGTCCTTCAATGGTCAGGACCCCCACAGAGCAGGTATTATTTGGGTGTTGGATCATTCTCAGCACTGCAGTGACACTGACATGGTGGTGGTGTGTTAGTGTGTGTTGTGCTGGTATAAGTGGATAAAACACAACAATGCTAATGGAGTTTTTAAACACCTCACTGTCACTGCTGGACTGAGAACAGTCCACCAACCCAAAATATCCAGCCAACAGCGCCCAGTGGGCAGTGTCCTGTGACCACTGATGAAGGTCTAGAAGATGACCAACTCAAACAGCAGCAATAGGTGAGCGATCGTCTCTGACTTTACATCTACAAGGTGAACCAACTAGGTAGGAGTGTCTAATAGAGTGGACAGTGAGTGGACACGGTATTTAAAGACTCCAGCAGCGCTGCTGTGTCTGATCCACTCATACCAGCACAACACACACTAACACACCACCACCATGTCAGTGTCACTGCAGTGCTTAGAATGATCCACCACCTAAATAATACCTGCTCTGTGGTGGTCCTGACCATTGAAGAACAGGGTGAAAGCAGGCTAAAAAAGTATGTAGAGAAACAGCTGGACTACAGTCAGTAATTGCAGAACTACAAAGTGCTCCTATATGGTAAGTGGAGCTGATAAAATGGACAGTGAGTGTAGAAAAAAGGAGGTGGTTTTAATATTATGGCTGATCAGTGTAAGTCTTATTTGAACAATCACAAAAACAAGCCGCCAACTGTCGAAACCATAAAATCATGAACTACCTTCTCCAGGCTTATCATCTAGCAACTCTGATTCAATATCCGCTGAACCTAATTCAACCAAATAACAATGACCTTTGGACAGATGTAGTGAGGTGCACAACCACAGGAGTCGGTCAGGTGGATAATTCTTTAAAAAAACATTGCTCTTACATTAAGCCGTGACATCATGGTCCCGGCCATGGTTGGTCTACACAGACTTGTGTTATTCAGATTGTGTTATTCATCTTTTTTGCTCCAGTGAGAACTAAATGCTAAAATAATAGAAAAAATATATATGTTTTTTATGTTTTATTACTGCTTTATCATGGTTTTGGTGGGTCTGGCATCCCTGGAATCACTAAGCTCAATGCAACTAGGCATAACACACCCTAAACAGGACACCAATCCATCATCAAGTAAATAAGTATATATATACGTATATATATATATATATATATACAGAGTATATATATATATATATATATATATACATATACAGTGGGGAAAATAAGTATTTGATCCCCTGCTGATTTTGTAAGTTTACCCCCTTACAAAGACTTGAACAGTCTATAATTTTTATGGAAGGTTTATTTTAATGATTCTCCCTTGAGATCATTGACAAGCTCCTCCCGTGTAATTCTGGACTGACCTCACCTTTCTCAGAATCATTCTTACCCCACCAGGTGAGATCTTGCATGGAGCTCCAGAGTGAGGGTGATTGACTGTGATCTTGTATTTCTTCCATTTTCGAATTATCGCACCAACAGTGGTCTCTTTCTCACCAAGCTTCTTGCTGATGGTCTTGTAGCCCATTCCAGCCTTGTGCAGGTCTACAATCTTGTTCCTGACGTCCTTTGATAGCTCTTTGGTCTTGCCCATGGCGCTCGAGTGATTTGAATGGAAGAAACTGATTCTGTGACAGGTGTCTTTTATACAGGGACAGGACTAATTTGTGTGCCTCATGGGCACATAACCGGTCTGTGGGGGTCAGAATTCTTGCTGGATGGTAGGGGATCAAATACTTCCCTTAATTAAATACAAATTAATTTATAACCTTTATTTAATGTTTTTTTTTCTGGATTTTTTGTTGATATTCTGTCTCTCTCTGTTAAAATAAACCTTCCATAAAAATTATAGACTGTTCAAGTAAAGGGGTAAACTTACAAAATCAGCAGGGGATCAAATACTTATTTTCCCCCACTGTGTATATACATTATATATATATATATATATATATATATATATATATATATATATACTGTATATATATAGTGTAATCAAAGCAATATTACCAAATCATAAGTATTTGCCCCATTGTGTACTTAGCTAAGCCACCTTGGGCAACTACTAGAACCTGTAGTCTTTTAAGATAATATGCTGAAGCTCAGACATAGCTAATCATGTCTGTATAGATGCCTGGCCAACTAATAGAACCACTGATATTCAAACCAGGATTCCAGCAGTGGTGGTCTAGCTTAGTAGACAACGCATTACAATTCTTCTCAACTGATGCTGATCCCCACTTGTGATTGAGGAGAGCGAGACTGACACACTTGTGCAGTAGCCGACTGCATCTTTTCACCTGCACGAGGCGAGTTCATATGTGGATCAGCCTTTTTGTGTACGGAGAGCCACACCCTGATCGTTGCATTATGCCTCGACTCTGTGCAGGTGCCATCAAACAGCCAGCATAGGTCCAAATTGCATCAGTTATGAGGTTCTTATCTGGCTCTCCACCCTGTATGAACAACAGCCAAGCGTTGTAGCCTACTGGTTAGGGTACAGGACTAGTAATCCAAAGGTTTGCCGGTTCAAGGCATACCACTGTCAGGTTGCCACTGTTGGGCCCTTGAGAAAGGCCCTTAACCCTCAATTGCTTAGACTGTATACTGTCACAGTACTGTAAGTCGCTTTGGATAAAAGCGTCTGCTAAATGCTGAAAATGTAAATGTAAATGTTGTTCATGTAGCCGCCCAGCCCAGCCGGATAGCAGAGCTTAGTTTCGAGCCGACGACAACTTCAGTTTTATAGGTTAAAAAAATACTATAACAGTTTTAGTTGTAAATGAGTCAATAGCTTATATTTGTTTCACTCTTCATCTGCATTTTCTAGCAGTTAATAAAGAAAAGGACACAAAAGGGAGCCTATAAGCAGTGACCAGGAGGAACCACTCAGTGCCCAGATCGTGTTTACTTTCTACTTCACATCAAACCTAACGAAAACACATCATTTCTAACCGAGGAGGAACTACCCCCGCCAGATCCTGCCTTTTCCTCAATGACACAGGATACTGTAAATGAGAAAATGAGACATTTAAGACGGATGTAAAAATATAAATCTGAATCTAGGATAGCAAAGCAAATATTTTCCTGAACAAGGACTCTCCATGGCAACAACTTTTAAAGCTTGTTTATCTAAGCACAGTAGCTCAGTGTAAGTTTAGGAACGTTAAAATATTTTGCTTCACTTGTACGGTGAATATTATTAACCTTGATAAATGATGACAGCACAGATTCATTTTTTTATTTTTTTTTTACTACCGCTTTATTCTGGTCAAGGTTGTGGTGGCTCCGGTTTCCTTGAAATAACTGGGT
Organism: Trichomycterus rosablanca; assembly: GCF_030014385.1. Taxonomy (NCBI): domain Eukaryota; kingdom Metazoa; phylum Chordata; class Actinopteri; order Siluriformes; family Trichomycteridae; genus Trichomycterus; species Trichomycterus rosablanca. The sequence goes on along the minus strand of NC_086006.1, from coordinate 10,165,691 downwards.
GCAGTAACACACCCTAGACAGGACGCCAAACCCCTGTGGGGCCAGAACCTTCCCCCCAAAGACCATTAAAGATTCAAACCCTGGATCCCCCCAAGCACCTAAAAAATTATTTTAATACAGTAAAACAAGACCTATAGTTACTTACAACACTCAATAGGATGAGATGCTGCTTGGAGAGACACATATTGCCCCCCTGGCTGGGGTATGTGGATGCGGTAAACCAGCCGAACGCGAGTGTTCTTCCGTCCGATATCCGTCTCGCCCTTCCTCAGCTCTATATCAGCGTTCCTAAGCTTCAGAATTCCAGCACAGTCAATTCTAGAAAGAATACATTAAAGGATATGTTAATATCAATGTAAAATCAATGTACAGTGTTGAAATTACATATTAATCCACATTTGCATTTGTTAATTTATTTAATGGGCCCGGTTCCACTTGGAAACACCCTTGACAGGGTGCCAGTCCATCTCCACTTCAGGCATAATGTCTGTGTACACACACGGCTGGCTGATAACCCTGCCAAGATTAAAACCCGAATCTCAGCGGTGGTGGGCTATCAGCCGGCTGTGCATCTACACAGACATGATTGGCCATGTCTGAAGGGAGGAGGTGTGGCCGAAGCCCTGCGATGGATTCGCCATGACCCTGACCAGTATAAAGGAGTTTTTGGAAATGAAATGAGGCTAATCTGAGTTCTAGGAACATTCAAGCAGTAATCCATGGATTGCTGTCTTAATGAGGTATACACACCGACCAGGCATAACATTATGACCACTGACATGAAAAATGCGTAAGGTAAGGATTTGAGCCAGTTTGACAAGGTCCAAATTGTGATGGCTAGACGACTGGGTCAGAGCATCTCCAAAAGTGCAGCTCTTGTGGAGTGTTCCCGGTCTGCAGTGGTCAGTATCTATCAAAAGTGGTCATGGGTCATGGGCGGCCAAGACTCATTGATGCACGTGGGGAGCGAAGGCTGGCCCGTGTGGTCCGACCCAACAGACGAGCTACTGTAGCTCAGATTGCTGAAGAAGTTAATGCTGGTTCTGACAGAAAGGTGTCAGAATACACAGTCATCGCAGTTTGTTGCGTATGGGTGTCCCATGCTGACCCGTGTCCACCACCAAAAGCGCCAACTATGAGCAGGGGTCTAGTGGAGTCCATGTCTTGACGGGTCATAAGATGAAAATATTAGGAAGGTGGTTATTATGTTATGCCTGATCGGTGTATATGAGGTGACAAAGATGTCCAGTTTTCTTTGGTCATTCATCAGCTTGGCACTAGAGTTCCATCTACACTAGAGCTCCACAATCCATCTACACTTAAAATTGTACCTTATATTCCTACACCAGATTTAACCAGATTATAATGAAATGCAGCAATAAATGAAACTAACTTACATTGCCTTCATGTTGTTCTTGGGCTCTAGGGGAATCTCCAAGACCTTGGTGCCATTGATAATCTTCTCATAGCTGGTCGTGGTCACAGTTTTGCCTGTAATACGATGCACCTGGTAGAAGGCATGGGGCTTTAGGATCCGCTCGTCTGCTGTCCCAATGAAGATCTGCAAGCCCAGAGGCTCTTTGCCTCTATATCCAAGCAGCTGAACAACAGGAGAAACATACAGACCAATCATTACATCAATATTTCAAACCAGAAACACTGAAGGTACCTTGGATCCAAGACCCTCGTTCACACTTTCTTCCAAACTGACTTTTAAGGCTTTCGGGTGGTTGGAAACTCACTATGCTCTACTATCGAATTGTTGCCTACGTTCTCTACTGACTGTTCGGTATGAATGTGTAAATGGGTTCATGTAGTACTTCTCCTCAGGACACCCAAGGAGGATAGGGGTCCATGCTGAGTCTGGTTCCTTCCTGTAATTTTAGGGTAGTTTTTCTTTGCCACTAACACCCTTGGCTTGCTCAACAGGAGTTTTAGGTCTGCGGGTCCTGGATTCTCGCTATACAAATAAAGAGACAAATATAAAGCGTCCAAAACCTCACTAAGCAGTCTGACGACACATGGAATTGCCACCTGTCCTTATATGCTATAAGCTTTTTATTTCTATACATTAACGCATATGTGCAGCCAGTGCATAAGCAACTAGTCCAATAGTGTATAAGCAAGATCTCTCAATGCACAACTGAAAGTAATTTTGGAATTTCAGAATCTACAGTCTATAACATTAATAAATAATTATAACCACATGGAGGGATACTTTAGAAAGCCATCGTTAGTAAACACACTTTGTATTTTCCTCTACAAATGCAAGTTAAGACTCTACTACACAAAGTGACAACCATATATTAACAACATTCAGATTTGTTGTGACTTCTCTGGGCTTAAAGCTCCTCTAAAATAGCGAGTACTGTGGTCTGTTTTTTTTTTTTTTTTTGCATTTTCTCCCCCTTTTCTCCCCCTTTAGCGCGTCCAATTGTCCAATTTGCATCTATTTCCTCTCTGCCTATGCCGAACCCTGCCCTGACCGAGGAGATCGAAGCCAACCCACATCCCCTCCGACATATGAGCAGCAAGCCGTATGTATCTTGCCACCCACACATTGATGAGTGTTGTGCCACCGAGAGACACACCCTAAGAGCACTCCTTCCTCATCTCTGCGTAGGCGCCTCTAATCAGCCAGCAGAGGTCGTAATTGCACCATTCTGACAGAGAGAGACCCACATCCGGCTTTTTGTCCCGCCCCCCCAACTGAACAACAGGCCAATCGTTGTTCATATTGCCACTCGGCCTCAAGCCGGTAAGGCAGAGCTGGATTCGATACGATGTATTCAAGATCCAGCTCTGGTTGCAGCGTGTGCTTTTTACCGCTGCGCCACCTGAGCGGCATCTGTTGTTCAGTTTTAACAGATTTACAGTCCACAGTGTCAACTTTTATGTAAGAAGTATGGGGTTTGGGACACAGCCTTGGGTCTAAGGAGACTTTTCCACACAATGAATTGACAGGCATTCTTGTTTCAAGCAATTTGTAGTACAATAGTGACATGACCCAAGTTTTACTCATGTTAAGGGAGTTTGTTGCTGAGTAAAATGTAAAAAAAGCTTAATTTTGCCAAATACTGTCTTGTTGAGACAAAGTCTATATAACATAATACCAGACATCCCAAGTCTCCCGGAAGTTCCGGGAGTCTCCCGCATATACATAGCGGCTCCCTGATGCCCGCAAGTCAGATAAAATCTCCCGGAATCTAGAACGAGCGGCCAAGAGCGACACACACGCGCACACAGGCGACACAGACTTCATTCCCGATCGCGTATTAAATCCGTAGGGAACATAAATTAATTGTCTAATATACGGTCTAGTGCACTAAGTAGGGAACATACGTAAATCTATGATCGAATATACAATCTAGTGCACTATGTAGGGAACATAATTAATTATGTAATACACTATCTAGTGCACTATGTAAGGAACACAAATCATCATCTAGTTATACTTTCTAGTGCACTATGTAGGGAACATAATTAATTATGTAATACACTATCTAGTGCACTATGTAAGGAACACAAATCATCATCTAGTTATACTTTCTAGTGCACTATGTAGTGAACATGAATGCGTTAATCTAATACACTGTCTAGTGCACTATGTAGGGAACATAAATCCGTGATCTGATATACAATCTAGTGCACTGTGTAGGGAACATAAACCAATTGTCTAATTCACTATCTAGTGCACTACGTAGGAAACATAAATTCATATCTAAAATACAATCTAGTGCACTATGTAGGGAAGATAAATCCGTTATCTGATATACCATTTAGTGCACTATGTAGGGAACCTAAATCCGTTAACTAATACGCTACCTAAAGCATTATGTAAGACACATAAGTCTATTATCTAGTACACTATCTAGTGCACTAAGTAAGGAACATAAATTCTTTTCTAATATACAAACTAGTGCACTATGTAGGGAACATAAATTTATTATCTTTCACACTATCTAGTGCACTATGTGTTTGTGACACGAACAGTTAACTTAGTAGCTCAGTTAGCAGCTCCTAAAAGTTCTGTTATCACCCATATCCTTTGGTGTGTGCGAGAGGTTTTTTAGCTTCCTTTTCCTTTTTTTTGTGTGTGTGTGTGTGTGTGTGTCCAAGTTGCAAAAAAAATGAGTTTTTGCAACTTGGGATGTCTGTAATACTGGTAATCCCATAATTATGTTAAAAGTGTGCAATAATTTAGCTTGAACAACAAAAATATGTTCAACAGCTATTACTTCTTACTATATCCTTTCAAGATCATCAGGAGTGCAAAAGCACAATCAAATGCAATTCACTTTCCTCTACTACTAAGTAGTGTACTAATTTAGCCCTAGCAGTGCACACTTGGTTGCACAGAAGCACTGCTGGAAACTTTCGTATCTTCTGCAACATTGAATGCTGGCCAAGAGCGCCTGTGCTGTCTTAGAAGGTACAGCGCTTTAATCTTTCAAAGTTGGCAGGAAATACATGAGTCATGAGAGACAGCATATAACATATGACTGGTATTATTATTATAATTATTATTTACTGTATCACGGTCTGGGTCGTGATATGTTTGTGTTCCCCAGATCCCAATCAGGACGCCAATATATCACTTGGCTTGTCTGTATGTAGACGCCTGATCAGCCCTGGATCCTAGCATTAGTGGGCCAGCGTGTTTACCTCTGCACCACCCGAGTGCCTTTTTTTTATTATTATTACTACTAAACCCAGAATACGACCAGAATGGAAACTTAGGTCCTGGTTTATCAACTTTACGTGTGTAAAAACACATGGTAACTTCAAACAACCAGCAGATAGTAATCTGCTGTGCATTTCGCACCATGGTCGCACTTACTGTGGTGAGAAAGAGGCTATATTAAGGGTACATTTTTGGTTTAACCACTTGTTTAAGATGCATTTTTGAAATGTCAGCAATATATTCTGTGCTGTTGGTCCGTCTTTGCCTTTATGCATTTTGTTTTCCACAGATGTTGACAGCTTGCACTTCACATTTGTCCACATTGTCATAGCAGGTGTATAAAATGAATTCTCAGGTCAATAAAAGACATTTTATGCTTCCAAATTGGTGGCAACATCAGAGTCTGACCGCACTACTGTTTTTTTTTTTAACTGAATGGACACGAATTCCAAAAGATCTTTTGAAACGCATTCCCAGAATCCTTGAGGCAGCTATAATTATGTAGGGCGGAAGGGGATATTACAGGTTATGGGAAGCATCATTTGGTTCAGATCTGAAAATAACCATAGTTACGAAGCAATGCAAACATGATCAAATATGAAACTCACTAAAAATTCTCACTGAACAAGTTACTCTGAGCCAGGGGCGTAACTACCATGGGGGCAGGTGCACTGGGGCCCAGGGTTGGGGGGTGCCCTCCACAACATGAACTCAACCCCCAACCGGTCTCCCCATTGGCTGCATTCGCAAGGTCGTTAATATTATATTACAATATTGTAGCGGCGTTATGTGAGTGACATCCAGTTCAGCCAATCAGAATGCAGCACCCGGTTTATACATGTGTGTTTAGACGTTCTTGCAGTATACGAGACTCGCCGTATGACCCCAGCATTGAAGTTCGGGTGCTGGAGCTAGGTATAGTGCTATCAGCTGGATGGGAGTCTACATGCACATGATTGGCTATGTCTGACTAAACAGCCAAGGCATTGGGAGGTGCGATCATGGTGCCAATCATGTCTGTGTATATATACACATAGCTGGCCAGTAGCACAGCTGAGATTCAAACCCAGATCTCAGCAGTGGTGTGCAAGCAAAATAGACCAGTGCTCCAGCGGACACCTTCACTTTTTTATAATTTTTATTAATTTATTATACTTGCAGGAAAGTATCCGAGGAAAGTTGCAACCCTCACACCCTCCGACACATCTGCAGCACCGACCCATCTTTTCACCTGCACGAGATCAGTTCATATGGGCAGTGATAGCTCAGTGGTTAAGGTAATGGACTAGTAAACAGTAGGTTGACGGCGTCACGCACTGATCCCCATTATCCCCCATCTCACTGTGCAGGCGACAATCAGACAGAATCAGAGGCCACAATTGCATTAGTTATGAGGAAAACCCTGTTTAGCAATTGTCGTGTAAACCGTGTAAGCCCTCGAATGGCTGATATCAGAGCTGATATTTAAACTTGAGAGCTCGAGATTTCACCACTGGTAGGTTAGCGTTTATTTTATTTGTGCACCTATTTTCATATGTAAGTGTATTAAGTGATTTTAATGGATTCTTTTTTTAAACACTCAAGAAATCCATGCAAGCGTGCCTTAAATTCTATTTCATTTTAAATAAATGTGCTTGTACCAACACTGTTAATATGTCAGCAGGTTCAAACAAAACAAACCATTAAAAAATCCTTCATTCATGAAACAAGTCTAGACATGTAGCGTAAATTCTAAGCAAAAAATTGTTACTGCGATGCCCCCTGACACATTTATACACAAACAACATGAACACTCAACAAAAACTGAGAGATGACATCGGAAGGAAGTGTGCAAAAACCACAAAGCATGAAGAAGTGACTATATTTATCCAAACCCCCCCCCTCCAAAAGCACAAATGTACAGTAGCTCACCGATTAGCATGAATACTGACAGGAACCAGGTACCATAGACGAGGAATATTATCAACGACGCTATACATTTGTGTGAAAAGTATATGGACACCCAAAACATTACATACTCCCTTTTTTACCATAAGCATTACATTTGAAATCACATTTTCATGTTTTTGCCACTGATTTATCCTGGTCAGGGTCATTATGGGTTCATTTTTTACAAAATCACTGGGCACAATGCAGCAGCACTTCGGACAGTATACAGACATCCCAAGTTGCAAAAACTCATTTCAGGAAGGTACCCCCAGACCCGGACCTCGACCCCAACCCCCTAAACCCCAAAAAAGAAAAAAAAAAAGCTAAAAAACCTCTCGCACACACCAAAGGATATGGGTGATAACAGAACTTTTAGGAGCTGCTAACTGAGCTACTAAGCTAACTGTTCGCGTCACAAACACATTAATGTGTACTACATAGTGCACTAGATAGTGTGAAAGATAATAGATTTATGTTCCCTACATAGTGCACTAGATTGTATATCAGAAAAGAATTTATGTTCCTGCACTAGATAGTGTACTAGATAATAGACTTATGTTTCATACATAATGCTTTAGGTAGCGTATTAGTTAACGGATTTAGGTTCCCTACATAGTGCAGTAAATTGTATATCAGATAATGGATTTATGTTCCCTACATAGTGCACTAGATAGTATTTTAGATATGAATTTATGTTCCCTACGTAGTGCACTACATAGTGAATTAGATAATTGGTTTATGTTCCCTACACAGTGCGCTAGATTGTATATCACATCACGGATTTATGTTTCTTACATAGTGCACTAGATAGTGTATTAGATATGAATTCATCTTCACTACATAGTGCACTAGAAAGTATAACTAGATGATGATTTGTGTTCCTTACATAGTGCACTAGATAGTGTATTACATAATTAATTATGTTCCCTACATAGTGCACTAAATTGTATATCAGATAACGGATTTATGTTCCCTACATAGTGCACTAGATAGTGTATTACATAATTAATTATGTTCCCTACACAGTGCACTTGATTGTATATCAAATAACGGATTTAATATGCGATCGGGGGAAAAAAGTCTGTGTCGCCTGTGTGCGCGTGTGTGTGTGTGTGTCGCTCTTGGCCGCTCGTTCTAGATTCCGGGAGATTTTATCTGACTTGCGGGCATCAGGGAGCCGCTATGTATATGCGGGAGACTCCCGGAACTTCCGGGAGACTTGGGGTGTCTGCAGTATGCCAATCAGTGGAAGGTCATCCCCCAGATAGGAACATTGCTATTGTCACATAAAACCAGAATTAAAAAAGCAACATCCAGTACTGTGACAGTATATTGTCTGAGCAATTGATGGTTAAAGGCCTTGCTCAAGGGCCCAACTGCAGCAACCTGGCAGTGGTGGGGCTTGACCCAGCGACCTTTTAATTACTAGTGCAGTACCTTAACCGCTAGGCTACAACTGCCTGGCTAAATGAAAACAAAGGAGACATTCTGACCACCTTCCTAATATTGTGTTGGTCCCCCTTTTGCTGCCAAAACAGCCCTGACCCGTCATGGCATGGACTCCACTAGACCCCAGAAGGTATGCTGTGGTATCTGACACCAAGATGTACAGTTGCTCGTCTGTTGGATCGAACCACACGGGCCAGCCTTCGCTCCCCACATGCATTAATGAGCCTTGGCCGCCCATGACCCTGTCGCCGGTTTACCACTGTTCCTAACTTGGACCACTTTTGATAGATACACACCACAAGAGCTGCAGTTTTGGAGATGCTCTGACCCGGTCGTCTAGCCATCACAATTTGGCCCTTGTCAAACTCGCTCAAATCCTTACGCTTGTCCATTTTTCCTGCTTCTAACACATCAACTTTGAGGATAAAAGGTTCACTTGCTGCCTAATAGATCCCACCACTAAGAGATAATCAGTGTTATTCACTTCACCTGTCAGTGGTCATAATGTTATGCCTGGTCGGTGTACATCTTCTACTTAAATAGACTGGACACTCTTAACTTCTCAAATAGTGAAAAGGTAAACGTGTGGTCCTCTATGTTGTATTAAGGGACGTCGTAGCCTAGTGGTTAAGGTACTAGACTAGTAATAAGAAGGTTGCTGGTTCAAGCTGATGTTGGGCCCTTGAGCAAGGCCCTTAACCCTCAATTGCTTAGACAATATGCTGTCACAGTACTGTAAGTCGCTTTGGATAAAAAAACCCAGAGTTTTGAAGAGGTGGCAGACCTAGCACAGCCCAGACAGCAATTAAACAAAAAAAAAGCATGACGGTGATGATTGTATAACACATGCCTAGATATTACATCAAAAGCTTTCTTCAAACTGTGCTTACAAACAGAAAGAAGGTTTACACTGGTAGATAAAAAAATAACCCAGAAGACTGCTCAGGGAAGCTGTTGCTGTGGGGAACCCAAGCTTACAGCAAAAAAACAAACTGAAGATGATGATATCAGAGGCAGATGAGAATAAAGCTGTCAGGACGAGCGTCTACAAGCACTCAAGGATGAAGTTCTTTTAGAGGATGTATCTTAAACATTTTATGACAGCTCACCTAAACTAAAGGTTGAAAATGAGTAAGTGTTTACAAAGCAAATCAATCGAATTCCTTACAGTCTGTGTAATGCTGCATACTCAGATTACGACCCTCCAGATTGTGACAGAGCTTTGGGAGAGTTCACAAGCCGTGACAATTCTACCCTATTATCTAGGGATGTCCCGATCACGTTTTTTTGTTCCCGATCCCGATCCCGATTATTAATTTTGATCCCGATCCGATACCAATTCTCAAACCGATACTTGTATTTTCTAGATATTGTCTAGATAAGAACTAGATAATACTGTTCACACAGTGCACACTTCAAGTACATTACAGTTATTCAAATTAATCCAGTGTATACGTTTAACAACTAAATAGCTCTGCAGTGCTGAAGGGAAAAATGCTGCATCCAAGCTATTGCTTAATGTTTTTGTATTTTTACAAAATCAATCAAAATGAGTGAGATAATTACAGTTTTACTTTAAACTTTACATTCAAAGAAAAAAAATGTTTCATGGAGTGATACACTAAAAATTAACAGAAATCTGTGTAGCAGCTTAACTTGAATATAAGAAAAAAAGTTACTTAAAAGCATTACAGTAAAACCTGAATACCAAAATAAAATGGAAAGGCTCTTTTGTTATGAAGGAAAGCCAGTTCTTAAAGTGCTTGTATTGTGACAATGGTTTGATGGACGTTTGTACACGAAGTGAGTGTGTTTTGACCCTTTCGGCCTTCCATAGAACATGAAACCGCGTGCTTGACTCAACTGTCGGCTATTCGGTACCGTAACAGAAGAAGTTAATAAAGTGTTCTGCTCCCGACAATATGTGAATATACCGTGCATTTATTTCTTTATTAAACGAGTGCATCACTACGTTGTTTTGTAAACCGGTGTGATCCTTAACTCACACACACTCTCACACATGAACGCAGCTCTGCTCCCACCGCCTCGTGAAACGCTCACATTGCAGACGTTACACTTCACTGTTGGACTTGTTTTACTTTTCAATTTAAAGTATTTCCACACAGCGGACATGCTGACGTAACACAAAAGATCGGGATTAAGATCGGGTTTAGTAAAGCTTTTTCAAAGTTTCCACACTTTTATACTTTGATTGGAAACAGTGAGGGCGGGAGGAGTAGTAATCGGTCATGTCTGAGAGACTTTGAGAGAGATTATAGTCTGGATTTAGCGCCATCTGATTTCCACCTTTTTGGACGCTCAAAGAAGCTTTAAGGGGAAGAAGATTTTCATGTGTTGATGTGAAAGCAGTGGTGCATCAGTGACTACACGCTCAACCAAAAACATTTTTTGCTGATGGCATTAAAAAGTTGGTACTTTCGAACTCGTCGGGTTCGGAATTTCTGGCTAGGGTGGGTGCCTACAACGATTGGCTGTTGTTCATACAGGATGGGAGCCGGAAAGGGACTCACATAACTTATGCAATTACGACCTCTGCTGGCTGATTGATGGCACCTGCACAAGAGTCGAGGAATAACGTGTTGATCAGGGTGTGGCTCTGTACACAAAGCTGATCCGCATATGAACTCGAAACTATGCAGTCGGCTAGTGCACACGTGTCGGAGGGGGGCGTGTGTCAGTCTTGTTCTCCTCAATAAGGGTGGGATCAGCATCAGTAAAGAGGAAGAAAAGGGGGAGAAAATACATAAACAATATACGTATATGTATATATATATATATATATATATATATTAGGGCTGTCAAAGTTAACGCGATAATAACGCATTAACGCAATCTCAATTTAACGCGATTAAAAAAAATAGTGCCATTAACGCAAATTCTAGTTCATGTTGAGACTTGACTGGTAGAACAAACGTTTTAATGTCGGACATGTCACCGTTTTTCATTTGCGGTTTGTTAACAAAATGTAAAAGCGCGTCGTAGCATCTGCACTTGCATAATAAATACACGCTATATTCACAAGTTGTCGGGAGCAGAACACTTTAATAAACTTATTCTGTTACGGTAAAGAATACCGGACAGCTGAGTCAAGCACGTTGTCCATGAACTATGGAAGCCCCAAAGGGTCAAAACACACTCACTTCGTGTAGAAACGTCCATTAAACCATTGGATAGTATTACTGCCTAGTATGTGAGTGAATAAAACTCCCTTACAGTTTTCTCTTGTCCCAGCAGTTTTTAACATCAGTACATTTAGCATAAAATGTGTTCACCATTTTAACTTTAACATTTCACTTAAAAATCCTTGTTTTCTATAACATTTACACAGATTTTTTTTAATGCGATTAATCGCGATTAACTATGAAATTCTGAGATTAATCGCGATTAAAATTTTTAATCGTTTGTCAGCCCTAATATATATATATATATATATATACTGTATATATATGTACACACACATATATACGTATGTATATATATATATATATGTATATATGTATATATATTATGTATGTGTTTATATATAGATATATATAAATATAAAAAAAAAATATATATATATATATATATATATATACAGTGGGGCCAAAAAGTATTTAGTCAGCCACTGATTGTGCAAGTTCTCCTACTTAGAAAGATGAGAGAGGTCTGTAATTTTCATCATAGGTACACTTCAACTATGAGAGACAAAATGATTTTTAAAAAAATCCAGGAAATCACATTGTTTAAAGAATTTATTTGTAAATTATGGTGGAAAATAAGTATTTGGTCAATAACAAAAGTTCAACTCAATACTTTGTGACATAACCTTTGTTGGCAATGACAGAGGTCAAACGTTTCCTGTAAGTCTTCACCAGGTTTGCACACACTGTAGCTGGTATTTTGGCCAATTCCTCCATGCAGATCTCCTCTAGAGCAGTGATGTTTTGGGACTGTCGCTGGGCAACACGGACTCCACAAATTTTCTATGGGGTTGAGGTCTGGAGACTGGCTAGGCCACTCCAGGACCTTGAAATGCTTTTTACGGAGCCACTCCTTCGTTGCCCGAGCGGTGTGTTTGGGATCATTGTCATGCTGGAAGACCCAGCCACGTTCCATCTTCAATGCTCTCACTGATGGAAGGAGGTTTTGGCTTAAAATCTCACGATACATGGCCCCGTTCATTCTTCCCTTAACACGGATCAGTCGTCCTGTCCCCTTTGCAGAAAAACAGCCCCAAAGCATGATGTTTCCACCCCCATGCTTCACAGTAGGTATGGTGTTCTTGGGTTTTTCTTCTTCCTCCAAACACGACGAGTTGAGTTTTTACCAAAAAGTTCCATTTTGGTTTCATCTGACCACATAATATTCTCCCAATCCTCTTCTGGATCATCCATATGCTCTCTGGCAAACATCAGACGGGCCTGGACATGTACTGGCTTAAGCAGGGGGACACGCCTGGCACTGCAGGATTTGAGTCCCTCTCGGCTTAGTGTGTTTACTGATGGTAGCCTTTGTTACTTCGGTCCCAGCTCTCTGCAGGTCATTCATCAGGTCCCTCCGTGTAGTTCTGGGATTTTTGCTCACCGTTCTCATGATCATTTTGACCACACGGGATGAGATCTTGACCCCAAGGGAGATTATCAATGGTCTTGTATGTCTTCCATTTTCTTACAATTGCTCCCACAGTTGATTTATTCACACCAACCTGCTTGCCTATTGTAGATTCACTCTTCCCAGCCTGGTGCAGGTCTACAATTTTCTTCCTGGTGTCCTTCGACAGCTCTTTGGTCTTGGCCATGGTTGAGTTTGGAGTCTGACTGTTTGAGGCTGTGGACAGGTGTCTTTTATACAGATAACGAGGTCAAACAGGTGCCATTAATACAGGTAATGAGTGGAGGACAGAAGAGCTTCTTAAAGAAGAAGTTACAGGCCTGTGAGAGCCAGAAATCTTGCTTGTTTGTTATTGACCAAATACTTATTTTCCACCATAATTTACGAATAAATTCTTTAAAAATCCTATAATGTGATTTCCTGGATTTTTTTTCCCTCATTTTGTCTCTCATAGTTGAAGTGTACCTATGATGAAAATTACAGACCTCTCTCATCTTTCTAAGTAGGAGAACTTGCACAATCAGTGGCTGACTAAATACTAAATACTTTTTACATACATACATATATATATATACAGTGTATCACAAAAGTGAGTACACCCCTCACATTTCTGCAAATATTTCATTATACCTTTTCATGGGACAACACTATAGAAATAAAACTTGGATATAACTTAGAGTAGTCAGTGTACAGCTTGTATAGCAGTGTAGATTTACTGTCTTCTGAAAATAACTCAACACACAGCCATTAATGTCTAAATGGCTGGCAACATAAGTGAGTACACCCCACAGTGAACATGTCCAAATTGTGCCCAAATGTGTCGTTGTCCCTCCCTGGTGTCATGTGTCAAGGTCCCAGGTGTAAATGGGGAGCAGGGCTGTTAAATTTGGTGTTTTGGGTACAATTCTCTCATACTGGCCACTGGATATTCAACATGGCACCTCATGGCAAAGAACTCTCTGAGGATGTGAGAAATAGAATTGTTGCTCTCCACAAAGATGGCCTGGGCTATAAGAAGATTGCTAACACCCTGAAACTGAGCTACAGCATGGTGGCCAAGGTCATACAGCGGTTTTCCAGGACAGGTTCCACTCGGAACAGGCTTCGCCAGGGTCGACCAAAGAAGTTGAGTCCACGTGTTCGCCGTCATATCCAGAGGTTGGCTTTAAAAAATAGACACATGAGTGCTGCCAGCATTGCTGCAGAGGTTGAAGACGTGGGAGGTCAGCCTGTCAGTGCTCAGACCATACACCGCACACTGCATCAACTCGGTCTGCATGGTCGTCATCCCAGAAGGAAGCTGACGCACAAGAAAGCCAGCAAACGGTTTGCTGAAGACAAGCAGTCCAAGAACATGGATTATTGGAATGCCCTGTGGTCTGACGAGACCAAGATAAACTTGTTTGGCTCAGATGGTGTCCAGCATGTGTGGCGGCGCCCTGGTGAGAAGTACCAAGACAACTGTATCTTGCCTACAGTCAAGCATGGTGGTGGTAGCATCATGGTCTTGGGCTGCATGAGTGTTGCTGGCACTGGGGAGCTGCAGTTCATTGAGGGAAACATGAATTCCAACATGTACTGTGACATTCTGAAACAGAGCATGATCCCCTCCCTTCGAAAACTGGGCCTCATGGCAGTTTTCCAACAGGATAACGACCCCAAACACAACCTCCAAGATGACAACTGCCTTGCTGAGGAAGCTGAAGGTAAAGGTGATGGACTAAACCCAATTGAGCACCTGTGGCGCATCCTCAAGTGGAAGGTGGAGGAGTTCAAGGTGTCTAACATCCACCAGCTCCGTGATGTCATCATGGAGGAGTGGAAGAGGATTCCAGTAGCAACCTGTGCAGCTCTGGTGAATTCCATGCCCAGGAGGGTTAAGGCAGTGCTGGATAATAATGGTGGTCACACAAAATATTGAATATTGGGTGTACTCACTTATGTTGCCAGCTATTTAGACATTAATGGCTGTGTGTTGAGTTATTTTCAGAAGACAGTAAATCTACACTGCTATACAAGTTGTACACTGACTACTCTAAGTTATATCCAAGTTTTATTTCTATAGTGTTGTCCCATGAAAAGATATAATAAAATATTTGCAGAAATGTGAGGGGTGTACTCACTTTTGTGATACACTGTATATATACAGTATATATATACAGTATATATATATATATATATATTTACATATATATATATATATATATATATATATACGTATTGTTTATGCATTTCCTGACTACGTAGAAAAGTGATGCAACTGAAACTCAGTACGTGTGAATGATGCAGTGGTAAATTATGCTAACCCACTACCACTGAGATCCAGGGTTCAAATCCCCACTGGTGCTATCAGCCATTCAGGCATCTACATACAGACATGGTTGGTTGTGCCTGAGAGGAAATGATCAAGACCCTGCGATGGATTGCTGCATTACGTCCAGTGGTTCCAAGGAAACCAGAGCCACCCGACCCCAACCAGAATAATGCATGAAGTGTGAGGTGCATTCAGGTGGCGCAGCAGTCTTATACATTGGAAATGACGGGTGCTAGTCATGGCACACCTTGACTAGTGCGGGTGGTAATTCAGAGCTCAGGTTTTAGCTCTGCTTAGACAGTTATGTCCAGGTTGTGGCGTTTTCACAAAGCACAGTGCCTTGGGTCTAAATAGTATTCAGGTTCCGGCTGATGGGATCTCTCTAGTATAAATCCAGTACACAAGCAATGTACAAGTTGCAGACTAACTATACAAACTATAAGACTATATACAGGCAATATATAGAAAATGTATGGACGTGTGCATGTAAGTATGTACAGTATTCAGTGACCAATGTATGTATGTACATATAAGCAGCGGTACACAACATATGGTAACATACCGATGGCAGTATACGGTAATATACAGATAATGTAAGCTAGCAGTGTGTGGAATATTCACATAAATAACAGTTAAGTAGCAGCATGTAGGATGAGTACTACAATATTTAGTCAATTGGCAGCAGGTGAATATTGCCACGCTAAAGTCTGTATTGTCAGTCGCCTGTGGGAAGAAACTGCTCTTGATAAATAAGAAATAGCACTCACCTGCACCACTGGATGTCCACCAGTGGGGGCTTTGACAGCCCCGCGGCTGCCCTCGGTCTCATAGTGTGCCCTGTGGTGTGGTTTGGGTTGCACCTCAATATGTAGCTTGTACTGATCGGTGCGGCTGGGCAGTGGCCACTCCAAAGGAGGCAGCGAGGTCACCGGGATACTGTGGTTTAAAAAATCCCATTAATTTTCCAATAAATCAATTCTTTAAGGTGTAAAAGCCACTACAATATAAATGTTGTATTATTTATCTACCTGCAGATTCCAGGCACCAACTGCTTGGACCAGATTGACGGAATAACATAGAAAGGCTCTGTTTTGGTCTTGATGTCTTGCTCCACCAGGTAGTTCTCGGCATGGCCATCTGGGTACATGGTGTAGGCTTGGTGGTTGGCTCTCACTATCTTCGTGGGCACTGAAGCTGGCTGGCCGAGCCCGTTAGCAACCTCTGGCATGCTGTAAACATAATGGCTGTTCGATTGGCGCTCGTTATGCCCGCTGATCGGCGAAGGACTTCTCGATCGAGCTGAGGCCACCAGATTTGGATTCCTGTACATCTCGTAGGTGCGCTTGCCCTGAGGTGACGTGGAGCGGGAGCCGGGCCTCGGGGACGAGCAGCTCTCCTCGGCCTGGTTGGTGAGAGGTGAGGTGCCCGGGCTGGTACGAGGCGAACCCGTGTGGATGTTTTGGAATCGAGGGCACAGCTCTCCAGACACAACCTGCCCGTTGCCCGGAGACACACAGGGTGAAGTGAAGGGCGAATAGGATTCGGAATGACACGAGGCCGAGGAGTTGC
Source organism: Trichomycterus rosablanca (assembly GCF_030014385.1). Taxonomy (NCBI): domain Eukaryota; kingdom Metazoa; phylum Chordata; class Actinopteri; order Siluriformes; family Trichomycteridae; genus Trichomycterus; species Trichomycterus rosablanca. The sequence continues at coordinate 10,149,132 of NC_086006.1, read as the reverse complement.
TGCTGGCTGGGCTGAGGCACAAAGGCTCGCGGTAGGCCGAAGAGTCCAGGCCGGGCACGGTGAGTGTAGGCCTGGTGCTGGCATTCACCAGCTGGTCGAGGAGCGAGTTGTGCCCGTGGCTGTGGTACTCACGTGATGGTGTTATCTCGATCCTGGGGCTCACTGCTTGGGCACCAGGCCTGGCATAGTCTAGGTAATTTTTAGGCTCCAGAAGCTCATAGGCAGACAGAGCTTCTGAACTGGTTTCAGAGTAGGCAGAGGGTTCCTCCAAAAGGTAAGGGTGTGTGAGGACTTTGTGTGGGGGTAGATTGGTTTCATCTAAAAAAGAGAGGAAGACAGAGGGTCAGGAAAGACATTTCATACCGTATCTTTAATCCCCCGAGCTCCAGATGTTGCACTACTAGAATGCCTGGACATACCCGGATTATAACACACATACACAGATATCCAACAAGCTCATGGCCGGGTGTCCAAAAACTTTTGGCCATATTGTGTATTTACAATAAATATAACCCCACTGCAACCCCAATTCCAAATATATACACACTGATCAGCCATAACATTAAAACCACCTCCTTGTTTCTACACTCCCTGTCCATTTTATCAGCTCCACTTACCATATAGAAGCACTTTGTAGTCCTACAATTACTGACTGTAGTCCATCTGTTTCTCTACATACTTTGTTAGCCCCCTTTCGTGCTGTTCTTTAATGGTCAGGACTCTCCCAGGACCACTACAGAGTAGGTATTATTTAGGTGGTGGGTCATTCTAAGGACTACAGTGACACTGACAAGGTGGTGGTGTGTTAGTGTGTGTTGTGCTGGTATGAGTGGATAAGACACAGCAGCGCTGCTGGAGTTTTTAAATACCGTGTCCACTCACTGTCCACTCTATTAGATACTCCTACCTAGTTGGTCCACCTCGTAGATGTAAAGTCAGAGACGATCGCTCATCTATTGCTGCTGTTTGAGTTTATCATCTCTGATAGACCTTTATCAGTGGTCACAGGACGCTGCCCACGGGGCGCTGTTGGCTGGATGTTTTTGGTTGGTGGACTATTCTCAGTCCAGCAGTGACAGTGAGGTGTTTAAAAACTCCATCAGCGCTGCTGTGTCTGATCCACTCATACACACACTAACACATAGAGTTTGTGACATGGAGTTTGTGTGATCTTGTCTGTTGAACAAAGAATCAGACAACAGTGACCACGGATGGTTGAGCAGCTTAAGTCTCACTTGCAAAACTGCTACAAGTAGTGTCCTCAGTTCCCAAACTAGTAAATAGTGTCATTAATAGGAAAGGTGATGGAACACCCTAAATACCCTAAATACCCTAAATACGTGTTGCAGGCATTAAGTTCTAAATGTGAGTATATTTACAAAATACACCAACTAGGTATAACATCATGACCACTGACAGGTGAAGTGAATAACACTTATTATCTCTTCATCACAGCACCTGTTAGTGGGTGGGATATATTAGGCAGCAAGTGAACATTTTATCCTCATAGTTGATGTGTTAGAAGCAGGAAAAATGGACAAGCGTAAGGATTTGAGCGAGTTTGACAAGGGCCAAATTGTGATGGCTAGACGACTGGGTCAGAGCATTCCCAAAACTGCAGCTCTTGTGCGCAGTGGTCAGTATCTATCAAAAGTGGTCCAAGGAAGGAACAGTGGTAAACCGGCGACAGGATCATGGGCGGCCAAGGCTCATTGATGCACGTGTGGTCCGATCCAACAGACGAGCTACTGTAGCTCAAATTGCTAAAGAAGTTAATGCTGGTTCTGATAGAAAGCTGTCAGAATACACAGTGCATCTCAGTTACAGGGTCGTTTTGGCAGCAAAAGGGGAACCAACATAATATTACGAAGGTGGTCATAATGTTATGCCTAATCCATGTACAATCAAGTTGATCGGTGAAAACATTGGAAATATTTTCTTCCTTTTTTTATCATTTCAATCAAGAGAATTAACAAACACAGATCGTTCTTTTTATTGCATTTTACAAGATGTCCCAACTTTTTCGGAAATTGGGTTTGTAATTATCTGCAAAATTGAGTTTACAAATAAATGCTTTTGGTTTAAATTTGTGTGACATCCTGTCTCAGCTTTTTTGTAAATGGTGTTGCTAAAGAATCAGGGTGTAAATCTTGAGGTGCTGGGCAAGCATACTGGTTTTCACACTATAGAGCCATAAAGCAACAGACAACCATTGATTTCCTATGTAAAAGCTCAACACTGAGATACAATTTAATTGCGGCATGTACGTTTAGATCGTTTAAATGGTATGCAAATTAGGTATGGTGCTGAAAAGCAACAAATCCCAGTAATTGGTTTCATTATATCCAACATACAGTAAACCAATCTCGTGGTCCAAGGGTCTGAGGTCATTTATGGACAAATCGTCCAAGCACAGCTCCTGTTTCTTTTCTCAATGAAGCGCTATTCAGTAGTCTTAGGTGCATTTTAGAACAGAAGTAGTAGTAGCAAAGTAGTGTGTAATAACTACTTAGTAGACTGGATACGTTTTGGCTATGAGCATTTCCTGGTTGGTGCCCAGCCACAAGCAACAACAACAGCAGAATTCTACACGTTCACGACAGACACACTATGAGCAACCTCGGTGATCTGTAATCTGATAGTGCGAACACAGAGTTACTTACACAATAGTTATGGGGAAGATATAAATGAGGAACCAGCGCCCACAGTGCTGGGCATTTCCTGGTGAAGTCTTTGTAGAGTTAGTAAAAAACTGTCAGGATAATATGACGTTCATGCAGAAAATCAACCAGTACGTTAGATTGGCTACCCAGATTGGCTTGGATTCTCGGATCATTCAATTCAACTAATTGTATACAAATGTATACAACTGAACCTCCTTGTTTCTACACTCACTGTCCATTTTATCAGCTCCACTTACCATATAAAAGCACTTTGTAGTTCTACAATTACTGACTGTAGTCCATCTGTACCTCTGCATGCTTTCTTAGCCCCCTTTCATCCTGTTCTTCAATGGTCAGAACCCCCACAGAGCAGGTATTATTTAGGTGGTGGATCATTCTCAGCACTGCAGTGACACTGACATGGTGGTGGTGTGTTAGTGTGTGTTGTGCTGGTATGAGTGGATAAGACACAGCAGCACTGCTGGAGTTATTAAACACCTCACTGTCACTGCTGGACTGAGAATAGTCCACCAACCAAAAATATATCCAGCCAACAGCACCCCGTGGGCAGCATCCTGTGACCAATGATGAAGGTCTAGAAGATGAACAACTCAAACAGCAGCAATAGATGAGCGATCGTGTCTGACTTTACATCTACAAGATGGACCAACTAGGTAGGAGTGTTGTGTCTGATCCACTCATACCAGCACAACACACACTAACACACCACCACCATGTCAGTGTCACTGCAGTGCTGAGAATGATCCACCACCTAAATAATACCTGCTCTGTGGGGGTCCTGACCATTGAAGAACAGGGTGAAAGCAGGCTAAAAAAGTATGTAGAGAAATAGATGGACTACAGTCAGTAATTGTAGAACTACAAAGTGCTTCTATATGGTAAGTGGAGCTGATAACATGGACAGTGAGTGTAGACAGTGTTATGGCTGATCGATCGGTGTATATTGTCAGGCAATAGTCAAGTCATTTCGTACCTTAATACATTCTGCATCGAGCAATCAGCTGGGCAGTGAAAGTAAACTGGTTAATAACACATGGGATCAATTATACCAAGACAAACCTTGTCAGCATAAAGAAACTAATCGTCAAACTGTCAAATGGTCAGTTACTGTAATGTGGTTGCAAACATGGATCAATGATCAATGTATTTTTTATTAGAATACACAATACACTTTATGGCCAAGACTATTTAAACACCTAACCATAAGCTTGCTGGACCCTCCAGTGATTTTTGAGTGATTGAGGGTTAAGGGCCTTGTTCTCCTTCTGGTTACTAGTGCAGTACCTTAACCACTGAACTATCACTGCCCACAGTTAGTCAGGAGAGCTTTTGTTAGATCATGTACTTACAGAAGACAAGCCGGCATGATTCACAATCGCCGTCTCAATGTGATCCTTCAAAACCACTGTTACAGAGTTAAAGACGTGTCATGTATTTATTTTAGTAACACGTGTGGTTGAAACAGCTGGACCCAATAAATAGAAGAAATGTTCACACACGTTTAATGCCATACTGCGTGGCTCAAAGTGACACTGGAACTATGTACTGTGGAATTATCATCTTGTAATTATTCAACCTGATGATTTTGACCGTGGGTTAGAAACATCAGTTGGCATCTTTCAGATAAGTCCATTAAGATTTGGAAAATATAGAGATAGAGTTATCAGACCATATGGCTTTTTCAGACCACATCAGACCAGGTTTTTTCAACGTAAGTATCTGCCAACATTGGCTTTTGATACAAGAAGGATTCCAGATCACAACTTTGCCTCAAATAATCTATACGCAGCTCATTATGTACTGTTTCTGTTAAGACCCAGGTGTGTTCATTTAATTCTGTGGGGCATTTAGCAACTCTTTTGTAAAGCTCTACCTGCTTCAGTCATTGAGCTCCCAATTTGGACCACTGTTCCTCCATGCTGATGCTACCATTCCTTTGAAGACACTTCCCCCGGTACATATGTTCTTGTATCTCTTTGTGTTTGCTGCCTTTTTTAATCTAGACAGCCACTATTTGGCATCTTCTGAAATATTATATCCTGATGTGCAGCAGATGTGTTTTTTAATGCCAAGCAATGATTTATGAGGCCCAATCAAGATGTAAGTAGCCTAACTGCATGACACCCATCATGCTTTGGACTCTAATTTGACTCGCCACCCTTTCTGCACTGCCAGTATACCCTGTTATAAGTAAATACTGGTACTGAAAAAAATGAAATATGAAATAAAATATTACAAATATATATATATATATACACAGTACCAGTCAAAGGTTTGGACACACTTTCTCATTCCTGTGGTTTTTCTTGATCTTTTTTTAATTTTCAACATGTAGATTAATAATGAAGACATCCAAACTATGAAGGAACACATATGGAATTATGTAGTAAACAAAAAAGTGTTAAACAAACCAGAATATGTTTTATATTTTATATTCTTTAAAGTAGCCATCTTTTGCTTTGATGACAGCTTTACAAACTTTTTGGCATTTTCTCAATCAGCTTCATGAGGTAGTTACCTGGAATGGTTTTCAATTAATGTTTGTGCTTTGTCTAGAGTTAATTTCTGGAATTTCTTGCTTTTTTAATGTGTTTGAGACCATCAGTTGTGTTGTGCAGAGGTAGAGTTGGTAAAATATAAAACATATTCTGGTTTGTTTAACATTTTTTTGTTCACTACATAATTCCATATGTGTTCCTTCTCACTGAAGAGAAGGTGTGTCCAAACTTTTGACTGGTACTGTATATATATATATATATATATATAATATAACATATGGCTGAAGTCTTGGGATTTCAATTATATTTGTAACTGTTCTATTCCTTTGACTGAATGAGGACCAACCCCCTAAAAATATGCATGGCAAAAAGTTTTGATCAAACATTTATCATGATGGTAGTTAATCATAGTACATGTGCTCAATGTTGCTGATATGAGCAACCTAAAGATCTGAAGGACTTTGATTGGGGCCAAATTGTTATGACCAGAAGAGCTAGAGTATCTCCGACACTGGTAAGTGGTCTGAGGACAAACAAGCCACAAAACCACGACAGGGTTGTTGGGCAGCCAAGACTCATTGATGCCAGCGGACATGAAGGCTATGGTGTGTGACATATAACTTGCATATATAATTTTGATGGTGATGAGGTGAATGCATTTTTACATTACATTTTTGGCATTTAGCATACACTTTTATCCAAAGCGACTTACAATTAAGCCTAAACACAATTTTTAAGTAATTGCGGGTTAAAGCCTTGCTTGATTGATTGATTGATTGAATGATTGATTGATTTTCATTAAACCATTTCATTTTATTTTTTTTTATAGTTACAGTGCCTCTAACTGCAGTGCCTCTTAAAAAAAAAAACAGAAATAGTCAGGGATAACACAAAAAGTCAGAAAACTTGTTTCCATTGTGGTCCCTATACATAATTCAGTCCAACAATAAGCAGCATAGCAAGCTTGACATCATAATACAGTCACTAAAACATAACAATACAATGTATTCATTTTAATTCATAAACATTATTAGAGCTTTTTAATTAGCAAAATTTTCCTTTTCATGTAACCATTTCTTTACGGCCCGTCTAAACCCTCGCAAACTGTCACATATTTTAAAATGCCCTGGCAAACAATTCCTTACTTAAAAGAATCCCTACCCACTTTACTTTTACAGCATGGCAGTACTAAATATGTGGATGATCTTCTTGTAAAATGAGCATGAACATCCCTCACCTGAATAAAATAATTTTTAAAATATTGTGGAACAGCTCCATGTACAATCTTGTACACATTACACAATTCTATTAAAGCATCCCTATCCTGAACTTTTAACCACCCAATCATTTGAAAATGTTCTCATAGGAAGATTTAAAATAACCCTAACTAATTTATTTTGAGATGTTTGAAGCCTTGTTTTAATCTGTTTTGCAATGCCATTATACCATGAACAACAGGCATAGTCAAAATAAGGCTGAACCAAAGCCCCCGACAAGGTAATCATAGTTTTCCTATCTAAGAGCTTTGAAATTCTTGCAAAAAACCTAATTCTTTGATTAATCTTAGTTAAAATCTTATCTGCCTGATCCCTGCCTGATATATATCTATCTAAAATACATCCTAAATAAATAACTGAATCCCTGTGTCCCCCACAACCACATTAAAAACTGAGATCTTATTTAATTTCACTCTCGTACCAAATAAAATTGATTCTGATTTCCCCAAATGAAGTGACAACCTATTCTCGGACAACCACCTACTAACCTTCAATAATTCATCGCTCAATGTACCTTCGATAATATTTTTATCTTTGTCAGAAAATAAGAGTGCTGAATCATCGGCGTACAAAAGAAGTTAACATGAACATACCGACTTTAAATCATTGATATACAAAAGGAAAAAGAGTGGACCCAATACACTTCCTTGGGGAACCCCACAATTAATAAATCTAGGTATAGATAAAACACCCCCTACATCCACCTGCTGTTTACGTCCTTTTAAATATGAAGCAACCCATTTTATCCTTAAAACCAATAGCTTTTAACTTTGTCAGTAAAATGTCATGGTCAACAGTATCAAAAGCCTTCTGCAAGTCCAACGTTACCATGCCGCATAAATTCCTTTTATCTATCTCACTTCTAATAAAATCAGTTAAATAAAGTAAACATGTATCAGTAGAATGAGACTTCCTAAAACCAGACTGAAATTCATAAATAAGATTTTGGCCAGTCAAATAACCATCTATCTGTTCAAAGATAATCCTTTCAATTATTTTTGATAAAGTATTCAGAATAGATATCGGCCTGTAGTTCTCTTCATTTAATTTACTACCCTTCTTATGTAAAGGAATCACTCTTGCATCTTTGAACTGAACTGGAAAATACCCATATTGAGTTAGGGGCTTAACTGTGAAAACTTGGTCATGGTGGGGCTTGAACCGGCAACCTTCTGATTACAAGTCCAGTACCTTAACCAAAAAGCTATCACTGCCCACATCATGTATCACAACACAGTGCAACCCTTTTACGTGTGGGCCAGTCATCTCTTGATTGTTGAACACACCCATAATGAGCATGCAGGCATCGGAACTGAACATAGGAGTATTGGAAGAAGTTCAAATGGCCGGATGAATTGTGTGTTCTCCAAGATCAAGTGACAAGTGGCAAAAGGACAACTGTTCCATGCACTACGTTTATAGTGTCATTAAACCACAAGTTTAATGACACAATAGAACATTCATTACCAAGAACTAAGCATTTTAAGTTGCTTAAATGACTTTTTTGTGGGTAGCACTGTCGCCTCACAGCAAGAAGTTCCCGGGTTCGATCCCCAGGCGGGCAGAGTTTGCATGTTCTCCCTGTGTCTGTGTGGGTTTCCTCCGGGTGCTCTGGTTTCCTCCCACAGTCCAAAAACATGCAGCCAGGCTAATTGGAGACACTGAATTAGGATGCATAAACCAGTGCATTGTAGTGCCGGTCCCATGCCCGGATAAATAGGGAGGGTTGTGTCAGAAAAACTGTGCCAGAACTGCAATGACGTACCCTCCCTGTCTGTAAACGTTGCCTGAATGAATTGGGCAGTTGTAGCCTAGAGGTTAAGGTACTGGACTAGTAATCGAGATCGCTGCCAGGTTCCACTGTTGGGCCCAGGGCTCTCAAGTCTCACGCATTGTATTGGTGCACATGGTATTTCTCACTCTGAGAAATGATTAACTTTGCCGCACAGAAATTAATATAGCCTATCCTACACACGAGTCAAAGGCAGACTACTCTGCGCTCATACAGCTGTCTTGAATTAGCGACCTATCGGCCAATCAGAAAAATAGAATTTCTTGTTTCTGGGTGAGGTAGAAATAGGTGAAATAGGTTTCAGCTGCAAGCACACGTTCCATGAATGCGCAGTGGACCTAACCTATGCTCTGAATGCGTGCTGGAGGTGGAAGAGAACCTAACCTGTGTATTAGGAACATTGTTCAAAGGAATATAATATCTAAACCAGCTGCAGTATTCTTTAGGAATAACTTATATTATGATATAGATTGGAAAATAACATGGCTTTTACCAAATAATTTTTTAATCACAAATAAGGTAAGGGAAGTAACTCTAAGGATTCTGCATAGATGTTACCCTATCAATAAAATTATTGCTAAATTAAAAAAAAGATATAAATACTGAATGTTCATTTTGTCACAAATATGAAGAATCCCTTACTCACTTATTTTGCGATTGTTCATTTTGCTCATTTTTGTGGACTGATTTAAATAATTTTATTAATAGAAAAATTTACTATAACTTTAAATTGAAAACTGAATTTATTCTATTTGGAATAACTAAAAGTGACATATTGAATTCAGATGAGACTTATATTGTCAACCTTCTCTTAATATTATCCAAATATCACATTAATTGTTGTAAATTTATGAATAATAGACCAAACTTCAACACTTTTAAGGCATCCTTTATATCGTACATTAATTCGTTAAGACTGTAAAAATGTGAAGGCAAGACGTACTTTAACACTGTTAGAAAACGTCTCTATCCCTTAAGGTCTTTTTAGAAAATCATTAAATGGTATTATCTAAAATTCCTGCTTTAGCTAATTTTATTGATAATTTATTTTATTTGTATTTCTATAACCTCGAGCAATTTTTAGTTAATAATTGTCTAATTTTCATTGTGTATGTTACATCTTGGCTGTGATTGATGTATTCTTTTGTAATATATTTGTTGTTCAATAAAGTTCATTAAAAAAAAAATGAACAACCTCTGACAACCCCCCCCCCAACCACCACCACCACCACCTCACTCCAAGCAAACTTGAAAACTTGAGAGATCTGGTTGGGCCCCTGAGCAAGGCCCTTAACACTCAATTGCTCAGACAGTATACTGTCACAGTACTGTAAGTCGCTTTGGATAAAAGCGTCTGTTAAGTAAATATATGTTATTTAGCTCTTGTGTTTTATGATAGTTGAGGGTGAAGCTACAACCCTGCTGAAGACATCAGTGCGTCACACCCACCCATCAACACACACACACACACACACAGACATACACACACACACACAGAGAGAGAGAGAGAGAGAGAGAGAGAGAGACAGAGGAATAAGAGAAATAGAGTAATAACGTTATTAATGACAGACCTGAATGATCTCCAGTGTGAAAGTTGCTGTCAGGTGGCTCATAGTTAAAAAGGTCATCAAACTCCAGTTCATCAGGGCAGCCCACATCATTAAGCTCTCCAGACGGCCCCAAGTCTTTATTTTCATTAAAACTGCTCATCTTGTCTAATCTGCCAATTATCTCAAAATTCGAACCATAAAACAAACAAACTAAAAAACTCGCGACTGTTGTTAAACAGCAGTGACAGCCAGACGTGCTGCGTTCATTAAACTGATGCGGTAACTGTAACTTCCGCTCTCACCTACAAAGGATGAGGAGAGGCGTTTCTAGCTTCTTCTGACTTTAAACGACTGAGTAACATTAAGTGGGAAATGGACGCCTCCTGCTGATAGAGCACTTTTACAGGGTTTTCGTGTCAGTACAGCTTTTTTTTTAGCGGAGGTTGTAAACATTAAGATACTGCCACCGGGTGTTTAAAATGAAGCATTGTACAGTACTTGAACGCAGCACAACGCACCTCCTTGTTTCTACACTCACTGTCCATTTTATCAGCTCCACTTACCATATAGAAGCACTTTGTAGTTCTACAATTACTGACTGTAGTTCATCTGTTTCTCTGCATGCTTTGTTAGCCCGCTTTCATGCCGTTCTTCAATGGTCAGGACTCTCCCAGGACCTCTACAGAGCAGGTATTATTTAGGTGGTGGGTCATTCTCAGCACTGCAGTGACACTGACATGGTGGTGGTGTGTTAGTGTGTGTTGTGCTGGTATGAGTGGATAAGACCACCAACCAAAAATACTGTCCTGTGACCACTGATGAAGGTCTAGAAGATGACCAGCTCAAACAGCAGCAATAGATTATAAAGTGATTATCTCTGACTTTACATCTACAAGGTGGACCAGTCTCCAAGGTAGGAGTGTCACGGTGTGAGTGGACACGGTATTTAAAAACTCCAGTAGCGCTGCTTTGTCTGATCCACTCATACCAGCACAACACACACTAACACACCGCCACCATGTCAGTGTCACTGCTGTGCTGAGAATGATCCACCACCTAAATAATACCTGCTCTGTGGGGGTCCTGACCATTGAAGAACAGAAAGAAAGCAGGCTAAAAAAGTATGTAGAGAAATACATGGACTACAGTCAGTAATTGTAGAACTACAAAGTGCTTCTATATGGTAAGTAGAGCTGATAAAATGAACAGTAAGTGTAGAAACAAGGAGGTGGCTTTAATGTTATGGCTGATCGGTGTAGGTTCGAAAGGTTCATCCTGCCCTTTAAATACTTTCACAAAGACGCATGCGCACACAGGTAACCAGTTCTAATCATTATATTAAATATCAAATATGCTACGAGTTTATAAATTAAATTGATTTGCTGACTGGGCTCAAAATGTGCCATCAACTTTTCATTCATTCATTGTCTGAAATGCAATGAAACCACTGCTTTGTCCTATTCAGGGATACACAGACATTCACACCAAGGGCAATTTTAGTGGCTCCAATTAACCTGACTGCATGTCTTTGGACTGTGGGAAGAAACCACAGCTCCTGGAGAACATGCAAACACAAAAAGTACCCAGACTGCTCCACCTGGGAATCAAACCCAAGATAAATTGAATAGTCTTCTCATGCATTCAGGTACACTGTGCATTAAAATCATCACTCTAGCTGGTACATGTCTATTTCATATAACAAAATATCTGAAAAATATTATACAAAGGCAGGAAACATCCTAAAGAGGTCACCAGTCCATCACAGGGCAGACACACACACATTCACACATACAATTAGGGCAGTTTTAGTAGCTACAATTGGCCTGACTGCATGTTTTTGGACTTGGGAGGAAACTGGGAGGACATGCAACCTCTACACAGAAAGGACCCTGGCCGCCCAGCTGGGGAATCAAACTCAAGCCCTCCTTGCTGTGATGGGACAGCACTACCTACTGCACCACCATGCTTCACTACATTTATACACCTACGTCAAATAATGTATTCAACCACTTCATCATGATCAGGATAAGGATGGGTATGGTGTTGCCCACAAACACTGGACACAATGCACAACCTTTTGCATGCATTAGGTGGTTAGAGAAAATCAGATAACTCAACGGAAACTACAATGAAATTAAGAGAACATGCCAAGACAGTGACCAGATGTGAGGTTTGGGTCACCTGAGCCCTGATGTTGCTACATACTGCACCACTGACCCGCCACAAATGAGAAAATCTTATAATCTTATATCTTATCTTTATCTTATAATGATTATAATAATCAACCCCACTGACAAGAAGACTCAAGTCTAAAATTATAATACTATATTATAATTATACTGTAATAGTACTAGCCAGCATCTTTATCTATTCCACAATTTTAAGTAATATATTAATATGTGGCGAATGTCTAGTGCTTTTAATTAAACTATATAACTATTTCCCATAAATTTTTCATGTATTTTAACACAACGTTTTTCCCATACTTATACCCATGGTTATAAATAGTAATTATGATTTGTCAATAAATAGTAATTGTACATATGCAATAGTGTTACAATTAAATGGTTCATGCATGTCCAAATGACAACCATGCTTTTACTTCAATTTGAATTTGCTTATTTATTGCTTCTGATTTCATAACAATATGGTAAATATTAGCATATTAAACTGCATTACTAACTCATAGAATTATGGTCTGATCTTCATCCAGGGCAAGTTAATTGACAAATACGTTGATTAGAAGTCACAAAACAAAATTCTACTTGTCATGCTCTAACTGAACACATTAATTAGGTCTTCTCCAATTAAGTCGTTTCCAAAAGTCAAGTGTTGGAATCATTGAGATGTGTGCAGGTTGTAGAAGTGCCCTGCCCTTTATTAATTAATGGTAAATATTAGCATATTAAACTGCATTACTAACTCATAGAATTATGGTCTGCTCTTCATCCAGTGCATGCAAATTGACAAACACCTTGCATAGAACTAATAAAACAAATACTCTATCTGTCATGCTCTAACTGAACACATTAATTAGGTCGTTTCCAAAATTCAAGTAATGGAATCATTGAGATGTGTGCAGGTTGTAGAAGTGCCCTGCCCTATGAATAAGACATGCAAAATCTTAGTCTACTTATCTCATATTTTACCCAGATTTCAAAGCACCTTACACTACTTTACCCTACTGCATGAGTTATTGTAGTACAAAATCATATTTTACAAGATTTACAAGGTTGGTGGTATATCAACCAAAGCTTTAACAGAAGTGGCAACTAAACAATGATCCAGAAGTTCAGATTTCAGACCTTAGCCCAAGTCTAATCAGCAGCTGCATGAAACATTACTCTTGGAGAAGAGTACCACTTATTAAGGACATTAATTCCTAAAATTAATAAGTGTATGATCTGACTACATTATAATGAAAATTATAATAACTATCTTGATGAGTTTTATTATCTATCTGTATCCATACCAACCACATCTTTAAAACAAACCTACCTGGATCCCCAGCATCCCTTTTCAACCGGACAGATGCCAGAAGCCGGGAACAAAATGCACTTTTTCCAGAGATGAACTTCATCTGTTTTGTGCAAATCCTGACTGCTGCTGCTGCTGGAGATGTCTCACATGTGTGCATTTTTAATAGGAGTGCACATCAGACGTAAGCAAACACAAGGTGCGTGTGTGCGTGGGCGGGCGCATGACTATAAAAGCTCTGGGCTTCCCTCATCATCCAATGACACGTAGCATGCTTGGATCGAATAGGGCTCCTGTAATGAGCATTAACATCAACATCTTGGGATTTATGGTGCTATTTATATAGAAGATCATCAGCAATAGCTTTTTGTGCAGTTTTATTTGTCTTGGCATGACATAACGAGCACCCCAAAATGACATAGCATTTACAGAGTTGTATTAATGACCTAAAGGCAAAGGGGTTGTATTAAATAAACTTGGATCAACATGATTACTGGCAAAATAGAGTAGCCATGACTATGTAGAACCTTATATTATTCTAGCATCCATCACAACGACAGCTATAAATTATTGGCTTGTACAGGCCAATAAGCTAAATGAATCCAATGTATTCCTGTGAAGGAATCAATCAAGGAATCATGTCCAGACTTAGAATATATATATGGCATTATTAGCACATTTTCAACAAGAAGGGTTCATTTAAACCTTGTAAAGAATAAAAATTATATTGGTGCAAGTATTGGGATCAATAAGCTACATTAATCCAGTGTATTCACTCCCAGTCCTCAATCATTTCTATCTAAGCCTTGCTATAAAGTATTGGCACTCCAAAATGATGTAACATTTAATGTAACATTTACTGAGCTGTGTTAATAACCTAAATGCAAGGGGTTTGCATTAAATGAATGAACTTGGATCAATTTAATTACTGGCAAAATAAAGTAGCCATGATTATGTAGAATCTTATATTACAGTAAGTCAAATAGACTTCTAGCATCTGTCACAACGACAGCTATAAATTCTTGGCTTGTATGGTATGTCCAGACTTATATATAATATGGCATTAATTAATATGGCATTTTATTTATGCAATAAATGAACTTGGATCAGTTCGATTGCTGGCAAAATAAAGTAGTCTTATATTATATTAAGTCAAATGGACTTATAAAAAATCCTACTTGGCATAAATTCTTGGCATAAACGTAGGATTTGTCCAGACATTATTAGCACTTTTTTAACAAGAATGATGTATTTAGACCCTGTGAAGAAATTAAAATTATATTGGTGAAAGTATTGTGATATAATAAGCTACATTAATCCAATGTATTCACCCCCAGTCCTTAATAACTTCTATCTATGACCTTGCTATTACTGAGCTGTGTATAATAACCTAAAGGCAAAGGGGTTGTATTAAATTATCTTGGATCAATTCAATTACTGGCAAAATAAAGTAGCCATGATTATGTAGAACCTTATATTATATCAAATCAAATTATATAAGAAGTCAAATAGACTTCTCGCATCTATCACAAACGACAGCTTTAAATTCTTGGCATAAACAGGGGGATATGTCCAGACTTAGAATATATGCTATATATGACTATATTAATATATGACTTAGAATATATATATATATAGCATCATTAGCACATTTTCAACAAAAATGATGTATTTAGACCCTGTGAAGGAATCAATACAAATGATATTGGTGAAAGTATTGGGATCAATAAGCTACATGAATCCAATTTATTCACCCCCAGTCCTTAATAACTTCTATTTATGGCCTTGCTATAAATTACTACTCAAACAACAATCACATATCACATCAACACAAAGCAAAATGAACAAATGCGTTGATTACCAGTTAATCACAACACTTCTGCACTCGCCATCCATACCTTGATCCATCGACCTCACGTGATACTGTGCCAACCTCCAAGTCTCTCTAAACATTTGGAAAATGGTTCAAATTTCGAAAGTTACAAAAACAAGATTGTGACAATCAGGGAAATAAATCCGACTGTTAAAAAAAATAGCAATGAAAAATAATTCCTTAAAAGTGTCCAAAAAGCATAAAATTCATGGAGCAGAACTCCTTCTCGTTGCCTCTGCTGTGAGGATTTAGAGTGCGTACAGAGAGCGCTTCCTCCTCAGCTCGGGGTGTTTATAATATGGGCCAGTGCTGTAAAATAACGGGATTCCCTCAGTGTTTCCTCCTGTTTATGCGCTTCGCCATGGTGACCTGGAGCGGCTCCCTGTCGGAGGCAGCAGGGCTTTTCCTGCACAGCCCACACACGGCCCACACCGTGCAGGAATCCATGACGTAGGAGCTCCGTGAAAGAAGCGGCGCTCTGCTCCGAACAGCTCAGCTCAGCTCAGCTCCAGCACAGGCGGCTCCGCTCGCACAACAAGCGCTTTGTAGGGCCACCAGAAATCAGTGCTCGAGAGCACATCGAGCTGAGAGAAAATCAAAACAGCAGCCGCGTTTAAGTACATCAAAAAATAGCGAATCAGATCCAGCTGTGTTGAAGCTCACAGGCTGGGTTCTAATACAGCAGGGTCATTCAGGATGGCTCGGTGGATCTGGATGAAGAGGGAGAATGGTGGGATTGATTCGGCTGAGTTACAGTGTCTCGTTCGTTTCAAACTTTCCATTCAGTCGTTTCCTAATGGAAAGTTTTAGAGATGCAGGGGGTGAGGGCAGTTTCGGAGAGCTGCGAAAAGGGCCTGTGATGGTCGGACTAGACGTGAAGAGTGACAAACCTCACAGAGCCCTCATCATTTAACAAATGATCTTATGTTTTTGGTTCTTCCTGTAGTGTATTACCTCCTTTTAGGCAGCATAACGCTGGCGCATGACATTTACTACATTTTTGGCATTTAGCAGACGCTACAGTATACAGTCCAAGCAATTGAGGGTTAAGGGCCTTGCTCGAGGGCCCAACAGTGGCAACCTGGCAGTGGTGCAGTTTGAACCAGCGACCTTCTGCTTACTAATCCAGTATCTTAACCGCTAGGCTACAACTGCCTGCTGCTGGAAGAGTGGGTGCTATACAGCAAGATTGGTCCTGAAAACCTTGTTTGATCTTTGCCTTTTGGTCACTGTCTCTGAGTTTCACATGTTCTTGCCATCTAGTCCATCTGTTTCTCTGCATGCTTTGTTAGCCCCCTTTTATGCTGTTCTTCAATGGTCAGGACCCTCCCAGGACCTCTACAGACCAGGTATTATTTAGATGGTGGATCATTCTCAGCACTGCAGTGACACTGACATGGTGGTGGTGTGTTAGTGTGTGCTGTGCTGGTATGAGTGGATCAGACACAGCAGCGCTGCTGGAGTTTTTAAATACCGTGTCCACTCACTGTCCACTCTGTTAGACACTCCTACCTAGTTGGTCCACCTTGTAGATGTAAAGTCAGAGACGATCGCTCATCTATTGCTGCTGCTGTCATCTTCTAGACCTTCATCAGTGGTCACAGGACGCTGCCCACGGGGCGCTGTTGGCTGGATATATTTTTGGTTGGTGGACTATTCTCAGTTCAGCGGTGACAGCGAGGTGTTTAAAAACTCCAGCAGATGGCCGCTCAGGTGGCGCAGTGGTAAAAAGACACACTGCAACCAGAGCTGGATTCTGAGTACATCATATCAAATCCAGCTCTGCATCACCGGTTCGAGGCTGAGTGGCTGGCTGTATGAGCAACGATTGGCCGGTTGCTCAGTTGGGGGGGTGGGACAAAGAACCGGATGTGGGTCTCTCTCTGTCAGAATGCGATTACGACCCCTGCCGGCTGATTAGAGGCGCCTGCACAGAGATGAGGAAGAGTGCCCTCAGGGAGTGTCTCTCCGCATGCAACGCTAGGTGGCACCACACTCATCAATGTGTGGGTGGCAAAAATGCATCCGGCTGCTGCTCATGTTTCGGAGGGGATGTGGGTTAGCTTCGATCTCCTCGGTCAGGGCAGGGTTCGGCATAGACGGAGAGGAAATTTCTAAAGGGGGAGAAAAAGAGAAAAAAAAAAAACCTCCGGCAGCACTGCTGTGTCTGATTCATTCATACCAGCACAACACACACTAACACACCACCACCATGTCAGTGTCACTGCAATGCTGAGAATGATCCACCACCTAAATAATACCTGCTCTGTAGTGGTCCTGTGGGGGTCCTGACCATTGAAGAACAGCATTAAAGACGGCTAACAAAGCATGCAGAGAAACAGATGGACTACAGTTAGTAATTGTAGAACTACAAAGTGCTTCTATATGGTAAGTGGAGCTGATAAAATGGATATGTTATGGCTAATCAGTATATATTAAACTATACACACATGTACTGTTTATTAGTACACTCACATTTATTCCCAGTTAATTAAAGCAAGACGTTATTGCTTCGATTTTTATTAAAGAGATAAAAAATTATGAATCTCGACATTAAGTTTAATGTTAATACGTTTTTCTCGCTCTCCTTCCTTTAACATGAAGAGTGAGTAGATGGGAGTTAAGAGAAGATGAGCATCTGATCTAAAGGAAGGAAATTTCACATCTGTTGGGCTTTAGTGACCTTTAATAGCCCGGCCATCCTGTAAGGTTTTTGTCAAAGCATAAGAATCTTTTCCTGCTTCATGTGTCAATAGCAGTTCAGGCTGTTAGGGTTTGTAGTTTTATGTAAACATTGTATTGTAAACACAGAAGATCACTTCAATATCACTAAGTATTGAGACGTTCTATGTTTCAAAAAGCTACATTTACTCATTTAAAAAGCTATTTACAATATCATGATATGGTATTGCATAGGGGCTATTGGGAAATAGTGGCTCTTCAGAACAGGGTTGGCTCTTTTAAAGCTGTTGGGCCCCAAATCATCAAGCAGCCCCTACATTTATTTTGGTGCCACAGTAGCACATCTGGTTGCATGAGTCTTGTGGACCTGGGAGCTATCAGTGTTTGTGAAGAGCTTTGAATGTCTATGTCTGCTCTGGGCACTCTGGTTTCCTCCCAGCTTCCAAACACACACACACACACACACACACACACACACTATAACAGATTCCACTCTTCTAGTGTGTCTGTGGGAATTTGTGCTTATTTAGTCAAAATGACATTTTTAAATACACCTATGTGTATTATATACTGATGTAAAATGAGTAGGCCTGGCTCAGATTTTACTTTTCAATCTATCCTAAAGGTGTTCAGTGAGTTCTGTGAAGGGTCCACTGCATTGAAAGGAGACTACTGTGGTGACCTCTAGAGTTTTTCCACACCAAATGTCTTTGTCTTTATAGAACTCACTTTTTGCACATCGCTTCAGAATACTGGATCTGGAGCGGCTTTTATTTCAAATTGTTCAAGCAAAGTTAAAGCAAATAACATATTTGTTTAATATAATTGATTTTATAAACATGAGAGGAGTATGTGAGGCTAAAGAAGAGGGCGCAAGCTTAAGCTGTACACCCGTGATCTTCGATCCCTCAGACGGCACTGCATCAAGAACCACCGCTCAACAATAGCTGATATAACCACATGTGTGAGGGATTACCTCGGCAAACCTTTGTCAAGCACTTCAATACAGAGTTACGTGCACAAATGCCACTTAAAACTTCACTGTGCAAAAAAGAAGCCTTATGTTAACCACGTCCAGAAGCAGCGTCGACTTCCCTGGGCTCTGAGGCATCTAGGATGGACCATCACACAGTGGAAACATGTATTGTGGTCAGATGAATCAGCATTCCAGGTTTTTTTTGGAAAAAATGGATGCTGTGTGCTTCGGACCATCCAGACTGTTATCAGCATCAAGTCCAAAAGCCAGGGTCTGTCATGGTATGGTGCTGTGTCAGTGCCCTTGGCAAAGGTCATTTACACTCCTGTGATGGCAGCATTAATGCAGAAAAGTACATTGAGATCTTAGAGCAACATGTGCTGCCTTCAAGACGTCATCTTTTCCAGGGACGTCCATTCAAAACCCCATGCTGCACACATTACAAAGGCATGGCTGTGGAAGAAGAGGGTACGGGTACTGGACTGGCCTGCCTGCAGTCCTGACCTGTCCCCAATAGAGAATGTGTGTGTGGAGAATTTTAAATTGAAAAATGCAACAATGCGACCTTGTGCTGAAACTTATTATTTGCATTTTCCATGCTGTCCCAACTTTTTCTGATTAGGGGTTGTAAAAAATATTATTTGTTATTAATTAATAATTACAACAGCCCTAGTTATTATCAATTATTTAATGATGCGTCATGTGACAAACCCAAAAGTTAATTTGTATTTATTTTTCTTTAGACGTGAATGGACCTTTTTCAAAAACATAAAGTTAAAACTGTAAACAAATATATAAATACAGTAAATTTATTCTTTCTTTTTCTTACTCACTTCCAGTTTCATCCCAAGCAGGGTCATGCCGGAGACACTACACACAGTGCAAAAAACAATCCATCACAACAATATCACTCACCCACACATTCGCTGACTCACTTACACCTAGGGGCTATTTGGAGTAGCTGCTCCACCTTCAGCATGTTTTTGGGAGGTGAAAGGAAACTGTAGAACCTGTAGAAATCCTACACAGAAACAAGAAAATATGCAAAACTATGAGGAAAGGTTCAAAACCAGGTTCCCAGGATCTGTGTTGCTATGTGGCAACCACACTACCATGCCACGCCTTTTTTCCAGGCATCTTCATATTTTTAAAATAATAGAAAATTGTAAAGGCTTCATTTTAAGTGATGTTGCCTTTAAGCTCTGAGACACAATCCTTGGTTCTGTCTTGAGCTTAAATTTGTCATGTTCTCCCTGTGTCTTCATGGGTTTCCTCCAGTTGCTCTAGTTTCTTTCAACCTCCCAAGGGTATGTCAAAAATTGCTCCTTGTATTGGGCAGACACTTTCTCTTTGGCTGGTTTACACCCTGCGTCCAGTGTTTCGCATCCAGGATAGGTTCCTGACCCACAGCAACCCAAACAAGGTAAAAAGTAGTCTATAGGTTGCTCTGTCTAATGTGCTTTGGTGTTATGCACTCATATAAAATGGGATATACATCTTTTTCTACCAATGAAAGGTAACAGCCACTTTCAAGTACAGTGTGTTGTGTCAAACTATTAGTATGCAATTATATACTGTCAAAAATGAATGGAACACAATTGAAAGTGATAACAGGTGCACTGGAGAGGCAACAGTTAGACAACCCCCAAAAAGGGAATGGTATTGCAGGTGGTGGCCAGTTGCACAGGTAGTTTAGCCCCTCCAGGATTGCACATCCATATGTGCAAGAGAGTTTCAAGAGCGTGGAGGAGATACCAGGACGGACATGAGCTGTTACCCAAGAAGGGCTGGACAGGGCTATAAAAGGGTGTAGGCACTTGGGGGCCATAGACACTGTTGAGTTCCATTATGAGTTCCTATGATTTGTGTTTACCAGAGATACAAATATATATACAGTATATACACTGATCAGCCATAACATTAAAACCACCTCCTTTTTTCTACACTAACTGTCCATATTATTATCTCCATATAGAAGCATTTTGTAGTTCTACAAGTACTGACTGTAGTCCATCTGTTTCTCTGTATACTTCTTAGCCGCCTTTCATGCTGTTCTTCAACGGTCAGGACCCCCACAGAGCAGGTATTATTTAGGTGGTGGATCATTCTCAGCACTGCAGTGACACTGACATGGTGGTGGTGTGTTAGTGTGTGTTGTGCTGGTATGAGTGGATCAGACACAGCAATGCTGATTGAGTTTTTAAACACCTCACTGTCACTGCTGGACTGACAATAGTCCACCAACCAAAAACATCCAGCCAACACCGCCCTGTGGGCAGCAGCCTGAGAGCACTGATGAAGACCTTGCAGATGACCAACTCGAACAGCAGCAATAGATGAGCGATCGGGACCAACTAGGTAGGAGTGTCTAAAAGAATGGACAGTGAGTGGACCCGGCATTTAAAAACTCCAACACATACTAACACACCACCACCATGTCAGTGTCACTGCAGTACTGAGAAGCATCCACCACCTAAATAATACCTGCTCTGTAGTGGTCCTGTGGGGGTCCTGACCATTGAAGAACAGGGTGAAAGCAGGCTAAAAAAGTATGTAGAGGAACAGATGGATTACAGACAGTAATTTTAGAACTACAAAGATGGACAGTGAGTGTAGAAACAAGGAGGTGGTTTTAATGTCATGGCTGTTTTGTGGAATATGCATTTATTTACAAAAGTGGACTGGAAAATAGCCTCTGAAATAAAAAGCAGGGTTTTAATGAAATGAGGTCACTGCCCGAACCTCTGTCTTAATGAAACATGAGATTCACTTCTATGCCAGGACACGTTCAATAAATGCATTCTGGTAAACCTCCATAATAAACGTTTCAAGAAAACCTAATGAGGCACATTAACAGCTTCTCTCAGGAAGCCGCTGAACGTTGGGATATCATCAGAAGCCAAGATAAATGACACAGAGCTCAGGGTGGAGAGTAGGCTTCTTTGGCTGAGCTTAGTTAAAACGTTTTTGCTGGAAAGCTCAGTGATATGAGACACTGAGTTTCTTAAACTTTGGGATGAATGGAGCTATATGTTCTGCAGGCTTCCCACACTGACCTCTCTGTATGTGAATGAACAGAAATTCATTCTGGTACTTTCTGGTACTTTTTAATGGCTTAATAAATGTACATACAGCTTAAAAGATTTACAAAAATAAGTATGTTGGCTATGTTATTAGCGACGGAAGCCTGACCCGATGGATAGGAAGCTATCAACTTTGGGAATGTAATTAGAAGTGTGTTCTGATATTTATAATACATTTTCTAGTATCTACAGCTTAGCAGATTGCATCTTCCACTGATTCGACCCTCCACCGCTGACTGTGGACGCTTCTCAACTGACACACGCCCCCTCCGACACGTGCTCAGTACAGACGGCATTTTTCACCCGCACGAGTCGAGTTCATATATATCGATCAGCACTGTGCACGGAGAACCACACCCTGATCAGCATGATTCCTCAGCTCTGTGCAGGCGCCATCAGTCAGCCAGCAGGGGTCGTAATTGCACCAGTTATGAGGACCCATGAACCGGCTTGCCCCTAACCCTGTGGACAACAGCCAATTGTTGTTCATGCAGCCGTCCAGCCCAGCCGGATGATAGAGCCGAAATTCGATACGATGAATTCGAAATCCCAGCTCTGGTGTGCTAGCGTATCTTACCCCTGCGCCATCTGAGCGGCCGCCATTAGGCAACCCTTGAAATTGAAGTGGCATGTCTCATGGAACATTTTTAACCAAGTTTCGGATTTAAAAATAGGAAAACATGAAATCTGAGGTAGCCGTGTAAATCAATTTGAACACTCGGTGATTGAAATCTGACTGCTGATTTTATTCTATGCTGGGTGTATTACCACTCAAACAAAGTATTCTGGGGATAGCCTCTGCAACCAATGCAACCCTTACCTGGCTATTAAATATTATGTAAGTGAATTATTTATTATCACTTACTGGTTTATTCTGGGCAGGGAATAAACCAGGGTATCAGACGCTCAAACTTTTGCTAGGGGCAAATAAGAGTTGTCAGTCCACATTTTGCATGTTTTTGGGAAGTGACCAGTAGAAACCCATGCACACAGAAAGAACGTGCAAACATCAGGACCAACCCCAAAAATGTGCATGGCAGTGCTTATTTCATAACATGTCACAGTGTAGAATATATTACATGTTGGGCTGATGGTAGTCACTCATAGTACACATGTTGAATGAAGCAGATATGGGCGGGATAAAGCCCTTAGTGGATCTGCCGTGACCCTACCCTAGGTAACTAGGTAACTTTATGTCTGAAAGAAATAGACCTGCATGTTATATTCAAAATGTGGTTCAATTAGGTTTGTTTTCCATGTGGGTCTTTTCATTTTGACTCTACTGTATAGATGATTCAGTATTTAGTAGATAGATAGACAGATAGGTCGGTAGGTAGGTACTGTATTAATCCCCTACAGGAAATTTGTTTGTTGTATAATATAACTATATAATACAATACTATCAGCTCTACTTACCATATAGGAGCACTTTGTAGTTCTACAATTACTGACTGTAGTCCATCGGTTTCTCTACATACTTTTTATCCACAGGACCACCACAGAGCAGGTATTATTTGGGTGTTGGATCATTCTCAGCACTGCAGTGACACTGACATGATGGTGGTGTGTGTGGATCAGACACAGCAGCGCTGCTGCTGGAGTTTTTAAACACCTCACTGTCACTGCTGGACTGAGAATAGTCCACCAACCAAAAATATTTCCAGCCAACAGCGCCCCAAGGGCAGCGTCCTGTGACCACTGATGAAGGTCTAGAAGATGACCAACTCAAACAGCAGCAATAGATGAGCGATCGTCTCTGACTTTACATCTACAAGGTGGACCGACTAGGTAGGACTGTTTAATAGAGTGGACAGTGAGTGGACACGGTATTTAAAAACTCCAGCAGGGCTGCTGTGTCTGATCCACTCATACCAGCACAACACACACTAACACTGAGAATGATCCACCACCTAAATAATACCTGCTCTGTGGTGGTCCTGTGGGGGTCCTGACCATTGTAGAACAGAGTGAAAGGAGGTTTAAAAAGTATGTAGAGGAACAGATGGACTACAGTCAGTAATTGTGGAGCTGATAAAACAGACAGTGGGTGTGGGTGTAGAAACAAGGAGGTGGTTTTAATGTTATGGCTGATCAGTGTATATGACAAACTAGCTGATTTCTCTAATTATGTGCATTTTGGATGGGCCAGCATAAACCAGGGCATTCGGTCATTTCATAAGCTGCAGCGAGGTTGGGTAATTATAGTTAATCAAACTATATTATTTTGAGCGCTGCTAAAAAATTAGTACCAAACAGGGTTGTTTTCCACTGAAAAGTGACTAATGACACCTCCAGTGATATGGAAAATATGTACATGGAGATATTAGTAACGGTGATCCTGTAATGTTTGTGTTAAGAAACTTAATGCTCCGGTTATTAGAACAAATTGGATAGTTGGTGTTTTTCCACACCAATAGGAACAATATTTAATAATATTCAGTAGTTCCTCACTCAAAAGGAATTTATTTAATATCCCGACCAGTTTCAGCGAACAGGGAAAGTCGTGCCTGCCTCGATCACCCACACAGGGATTATTTTACAAAAAGTGTCTGTTTCTGGATTTGTCCTCAAAGGCGTTTTTTTGAGAGGAGTGGTGAAACTGAAAGGGTGAACTGAAGAGAAAACACCACTCAATGTCATGGCTCGATGATTTTTTTTGTCACACCCTTGATAGAAGAGAAGAGCTGAGTACATAAACTAAGTCTCAGCGCGGCCGGGGCAGGCGAGAATCGCTACAAATCGATACCAACGGAATAACAAAACTGTGGAAGTGAGTGGGAGGATGACAGGAAAATTAATGATAAAAAAATACATACTCGTAGATGTCTATGTTGACCTATACACACAGTACAATACATTCACAATTAAATCTTGTGACCTTTGATCCTTGTCCAAATAGGTTTTCTTTAGGTACTTTAGTCTTATTCCACAATTTAAGAACATGTAGAAGGTAGATTTTCCCTAGGTGGGTAAATTCACAACAATGAATTTGTACTCCTGTCTTGTTTTTTGTTTTTTTAGATAGTGCTGGATCCACTGTGATCCTGATCATCATTATTATACAGGGTTATAACAAGTCCGCCTCGCAACTTACAGGAGTTAAAGGATCTGCTGCTAACATCTTGGTGCCAGATACCACAGCACACTTTTAGGGGTCTAGTGGAGTCCATGCCTCGACGGGTCAGGGCCGTTTAGGCAGCAAAAGGGGGACCAACACAATATTAGGAAGGTGGTCATAATGTTATGCCTGATATAAAGTTATGCCTATTCTAAGGTTTTGGCAGGCCACAAACAACCCGTAGTATTGGATACTGGACTTTCAATAGACTGTTACTTATTGACATAGAATGGCACAAACAAAGAATAAGATACCAGTCTATGACTATTAGGGCATAACACACAAAGCAGCCAATCCATCTACTGGTAAGTTTTTTAAAGGTGTAAAAACTGAGTAGCTATAGAAAACCCACAAGGAGAACATGCTAGATGTTAGACACACATTATTCTTTCTTCTTATAAAATGTGTTAATATATTAGTTCTATAAATAACAAAAAAGAATGGGTTAAAAATATACACACAGCAACTTAGATTACTTAGATATACAGGTCCCAGATCAGACCATCTGATAAGGTAAGAAGCCTTGGTATTGTCCTGGATAACCAGCTGACCTTCTCTCCTTACATAGCCCACATGACAAGATCGTGCCGGTTCCTCCTGTACAACATCAGGAAGATTCGACCATTTCTCTCCAGGGAAGCTACCCAGATTCTGGTCCAATCACTTGTAATCTCACGGTTGGACTACTGCAACTCCCTCCTGGCAGGAGCTCCCATGTCCACTATTAAACCCTTGCAGCTCATTCAAAATGCAGCTGCCCGTCTGGTTTTTAACCAGCCCAAACACTGCCACATCACCCCACTGCAGCGTTCTCTTCACTGGCTTCCTGTAGCTGCACGCATTCAGTTTAAAACACTGATGCTCACCTACAAAGCCAAAAATGGACCAGCCCCAAGCTACCTTCGCGGTCTAATCAAACCCCGCTCTGTACCACGCAACCTCCGAGCCACTAGTCTCGCTCGACTTGAGCCTCCACCCAGGACTAAAGGAAGACAAGCATCAAGGCTCTTCTCTGTTCTAGCACCCAAGTGGTGGAATGAACTTCCTCTGTCTGTCCGAACATCTGTGTCTCTTGCTGTCTTTAAAAAACGATTAAAAACCCACCTTTTTACTAAACACTTAAGCTGACCTATACCTATTTACTAACATTTTTTTCCATTTCATTAAAAAAAACAAAAAAAACCCCACTTTGATTCTAACAGGTTTCAGCAGATTCGTGTTCTTTGACTATTGTTTACTAAAACTTGAGAAATGAAATGTTCACTATGGAAGCACTTCTGTAAGTCGCTCTGGATAAGAGCGTCTGCTAAATGCAGAAAATGTAAATGTAAATGAAAATATCAGGCATAACATTATCCCACCCACTAACAGGTGCCGTGATGAAGAGATAATCAGTGCTATTCACTTCACCCGTCAGTGGTCATAATGTTATGCCTAGTCGGTGTATATTCTAAGGTTTTGGCAGGCCACAAAGAACCCATACTATTGGACACTGGACTTTCAATAGACTGGTTCTTATTGACGTAGAATGACAGGAACATAGTATACATAGAATAGAATGGGATACCGGTTTATTACTATTAAGGCATAACACACATTAGCAGCATTTAAAGCAGCCAATCCATCTACTGCTAAGTTTTTTGGAGGTGTAAAAAACTGAGTAGCTGAAGAAAACCCCCAAGAGGAACTGGCTAGATGTTAGACACGTGCTATTCTTTGTTAATATATAATTTGTTAATATATAAGTTCTTTAGAAATGATTATGGTGTAGAGTGCAGTTATAGTCTAGTGGTTAAGGTACTGGACTAGTAAGCAGAAGATTGCTTGTTTAAACGCCACCACTGCCAGGTTGCCACTGCTGGGCCCTTGAGCAAAGCCCTTAACCCTCAATTACTGGGACTTTATACTTTAGGTGTCTGCTAAATGCCAAAAATGTAAATGCTAATTTGTTTTGGGCAGGAACTTGAGTGACCAGCACAGACCCCTCACCATAAGCCAGGTAAACAACTTAATAAACAATAAATAGACATGACGGTGAGCCAGGTCTTCTCGTCTTCAGGGTTGTGGCAGGTCCAGTTACACCTGGAAATACTGGGAGGGGAGTAAGGCAGGAATACCCTGGACAGGGCGCCAATCCATGGGTTACTTGCATATGTGTGAATGCACCATTGACAAAGTGGCGTATATCAGGATTTTTGAGAGACACATGCTGCCATCAAGGTGATATCATTTTTTGGGACGTCAATGGTTATTTCAGCCCTGGCACATGCACATGCTACAACAGAGTGGCTTGGTAGTCACAGAGTGGGTATGTATGAAAACCTAGTGAGCTACTTTCCTGCCTACTGCTTACCTCGGCAGCTATTTTCTATTAAGACATCAAACTCATAAGGGAGATTATGTAAACACATCCGAATTTGCAAATAAATGACATTTGTACACCTTTAAACAAATTCAACGTTACACTGTATGCTGGGATTGCCTTCACCGCTAAGGAAGCATTAGATGCTATCTCATTATTCAGTCAGAATACCGCTCAGAATTAAGGCACCTCAGTAGGCAGCATTTTAAGGTACAGTGTATCACAAAAGTGAGTACACCCCTCACATTTCTGCAGATATTTAAGTATATCTTTTCATGGGACAACACTGACAAAATGACACTTTGACACAATGAAAAGTAGTCTGTGTGCAGCTTATATAACAGTGTAAATTTATTCTTCCCTCAAAATAACTCAATATACAGCCATTAATGTCAAAACCACCGGCAACAAAAGTGAGTACACCCCTTAGTGAAAGTTCCTGAAGTGTCAATATTTTGTGTGGCCACCATTATTTCCCAGAACTGCCTTAACTCTCCTGGGCATGGAGTTTGCCAGAGCTTCACAGATTGCCACTGGAATGCTTTTCCACTCCTCCATGACGACATCACGGAGCTGGCGGATATTCGAGACTTTGCGCTCCTCCACCTTCCGCTTGAGGATGCCCCAAAGATGTTCTATTGGGTTTAGGTCTGGAGACATGCTTGGCCAGTCCATCACCTTTACCCTCAGCCTCTTCAATAAAGCAGTGGTCGTCTTAGAGGCGTGTTTGGGGTCATTATCATGCTGGAACACTGCCCTGCGACCCAGTTTCCGGAGGGAGGGGATCATGCTCTGCTTCAGTATTTCACAGTACATATTGGAGTTCATGTGTTCCTCAATGAAATGTAACTCCCCAACACCTGCTGCACCCATGCAGCCCCAGACCATGGCATTCCCACCACCATGCTTGACTGTAGGCATGACACACTTATCTTTGTACTCCTCACCTGATTGCCGCCACACATGCTTGAGACCATCTGAACCAAACAAATTAATCTTGGTCTCATCAGACCATAGGACATGGTTCCAGTAATCCATGTCCTTTGTTGACATGTCTTCAGCAAACTGTTTGCGGGCTTTCTTGTGTAGAGACTTCAGAAGAGGCTTCCTTCTGGGGTGACAGCCATGCAGACCAATTTGATGTAGTGTGCGGCGTATGGTCTGAGCACTGACAGGCTGACCCCCCACCTTTTCAATCTCTGCAGCAATGCTGACAGCACTCCTGCGCCTATCTTTCAAAGACAGCAGTTGGATGTGACGCTGAGCACGTGCACTCAGCTTCTTTGGATGACCAACGCGAGGTCTGTTCTGAGTGGACCCTGCTCTTTTAAAACGCTGGATGATCTTGGCCACTGTGCTGCAGCTCAGTTTCAGGGTGTTGGCAATCTTCTTGTAGCCTTGGCCATCTTCATGTAGCGCAACAATTCGTCTTTTAAGATCCTCAGAGAGTTCTTTGCCATGAGGTGCCATGTTGGAACTTTCAGTGACCAGTATGAGAGAGTGTGAGAGCTGTACTACTAAATTGAACACACCTGCTCCCTATGCACACCTGAGACCTAGTAACACTAACAAATCACATGACATTTTGGAGGGAAAATGACAAGCAGTGCTCAATTTGGACATTTAGGGGTGTAGTCTCTTAGGGGTGTACTCACTTTTGTTGCCGGTGGTTTAGACATTAATGGCTGTATATTGAGTTATTTTGAGGGAAGAATAAATTTACACTGTTATATAAGCTGCACACAGACTACTTTTCATTGTGTCAAAGTGTCAGTGTCAGTGTTGTCCCATGAAAAGATATACTTAAATATCTGCAGAAATGTGAGGGGTGTACTCACTTTTGTGATACACTGTATCTAAGAATTTAGACAGCCTTCTTCTCAGGACCGTGTGTAGAGAGCTCACTAGGTGAGAGAGGAGGATCAGACAACGATGACCATAGACTGTTGAATAGCTGTCTCTACTGAAGATTTTACTCGAAACATTGCAACAATTAGTGTCATTAGTTCCCAAACCATTTAAAAGTGTCATTAATAGGAAAGGTGAAGGAACAAAGAGGTAAACACGCCTCTGTCCCAACTTTTTAAGTGTGTATAAACTTGATCATATTTACAAAACAGAATTCAGTTAATCAGTGAAAATATTTTGTGAAAATGTGTATCAATCAATCAGTTAATCAGTCAAATGGTTGTTAAACTCATTCATAATAAAGCATTCTGTCTTTAGGGCCCAGATGTTGTTGTTGTTCCGATTTACAACTAACGGGTGAAACACTACAAGGGCTTTCCCCTACAGGAGTAGGCGTAAAGACTAATCAAAGCATTCTGGCCTATAAATAGGCCTTGTCTAGGGCGTGTGCATGCTCAGCAAATATTTCTTTTAAACGAACTGTCAGCAAGCAAATCCTCTGCTTTGTGAGAGTAAAGGAGAGGAATGTAATAGTAAGGGAGACACAATTAGACAAGTCTAAATTTGTCTGTGGAGCTACTGTTTATTTTCCTTCTATACAAAAGATGACAGTTGCCTATTTTGGAAGGCAGTAGTAGTGATTCAGCTTATTCTTTCCACCCGTATTAATTTGCATTTGTTTCCGAGGCAGAAACCTATAGTGCTGTAGGTAGGTAGGTAGACAGACAGACAGACAGACAGACAGACAGACAGACAGACAGATAGATAGATAGACAGACAGACAGGCAGACAGACAGATTGGCAAATAGACAGACAAAGGCAGACAGACAGATTGACAGATAAATAGATAGATAGATAAGTAGCTAGATAGATGATAGATAGATAGATGATAGATAGATAGATAGATAGATAGATAGATAGATAGATAGATAGATAGATAGATAGATAGATAGATAGATAGATAGATAGATAGACAGACAGACAGGCATACAGACAGACAGACAGATTGACAAATAGACAGACAGAAAGGCAGAAAGACAGATTGATAGATAAATAGATAGATAGATGATAGATAGATAGATAGATAGATAGATAGATAGATAGATAGATAGACAGACAGACAGACAGACAGACAGATAGATAGATAGATAGACAGACAGACAGACAGACAGACAGGAAGACAGACAGACAGACAGACAGATGATAGATAGATAGATAGATAGATAGATAGATAGATAGATAGATAGATAGATAGATAGATAGACAGACAGGAAGACAGACAGACAGACAGATGATAGATAGATAGATAGATAGATAGATAGATAGATAGATAGATAGATAGATAGATAGATAGATAGATAGAGACAGACAGACAGACAGACAGACAGACAGACAGAAGATAGATAGATAGATAGATAGATAGATAGATAGATAGATAGATAGATAGATAGATAGATAGATAGACAGACAGATAGATAGACAGACACACAGACAGACAGATAGATAGATAGATAGATAGATAGATAGATAGATAGATAGATAGATAGATAGATAGATAGACGGACGGACGGACGGACGGACGGACGGACGGACGGACAGACAGACAGACAGACAGATAGATAAGGGCAATTTAGGGCTAGTAATGAGGTGAAAAAAACTAAATAATGATGTGATTCCAAACAGGTGATTGTAATCATGATTTGATACAAAAGCAGCATCCAGGAAAGGCTGAGTCTTTGATGAGCAAAGATGATCAGAGGATCCAGTTTGTCAACAAATGTGTGAGAAAATGATTGAAATGTTTAAAAACAATAAACCTCAAAGAAAGATTGGAAGGGATTTGCATATTTCTCCCTCTACAGTGCATAATATCATTAAACCATTCAAGGAATCGGGAGGAATTTCAGTGCGTAAAGGACATGTTACATGCACAAATACCACTTAAAACTTTACTGTGCAAAAAAGAAGCCTTATGTTAACCATGTCCAGAAGCAAGGTCGACTTCTCTGGGGACGGAGGCATCTAAGATGGACCATCACACAGTGGAAATGTGTATTGTGGTCAGATGAATCAGCATTCCAGCTCTTTTTTGGAAAAAATGGACGCCGTGTGCTCTGAACCAAAGACGAAAAGCACAATCCAGCCTGTTATCAGCAACAAGTCCAAAAGCCAGGGTCTGTCATGGTATGGGGCTGTGTCAGTGCCCTTGGCAAATGTCGTTTACACTTCTGTGATGCAGCATTAATGCAGAAAAGTACATTGAGATCTTAGAGCAACATGTGCTGCCTTTAAGACTTCATCTTTTCCAGGGACGTCCATTCATTTTTTAACAAGACCACAATGCAAAACCACATGCTGCACACATTACATTACAAAGGCATGGCTGTGGAAGAAGAGGGTACGGGTACTGGACTGGCCTGCCTGCAGTCCTGACCTGTCATCAATAGAGAATGTGACAACGACGACCCCGTACTGTTGCACATCTTAAGACGTGTTTGCAGGAAGAATGAGACAAAATAAAAGCTGAAACACTAAATCACTTGGTATCCTCTGTGCCAAAACATCTTTTAAATGTGGTGAAAAGGAATAGCAACATTACAAAGTGGTAAATGCTTTACTGTCTCAACTTCTTTTGGAATGTGTTGCAGACCTGAAATGCAGAAATGGATGTTTATTAATAAATGAAATGAAGTTGAGCAGACAAAACATGAAATATCTCAAGTAAATGTAAGAAACTCCTGGGGAGCACCTGACCCACACCCTAATTACCCCCATACTGTGCAATAAAGGAAAATGTTTATATTAAAGGACTGCAACCATACTGAGTTGATCTTTAGGTGATGGTGTAACTGTTAAGCCACTGGGTTGATGCAGGAAGCCATTTGTGCAGAGGCTGCCCACATCAGCCGGAGTATATAGAAGAAGAGCTGCGCCAAGGGAATTCGGGCACAAAGACAGATTAAATTCAAAACAGAGCACATCCTAATGTTACATTGTAATAGCTTATATATTACATGGGCTGTGAATGTGTGCAGAACAGCTTTTTACTGGGGTATTAGACTCCACTCTGTGTAGTATTTTTCCACTCTGGGAGAAGCCTGGAACAATTATAGGGCACGGCTGTTTTAGATCTTATGGTTCTGATTAAGGTTTAGCTTGAGGCCAAGCGTCCAAATAAAGCTTTCCATTATTAGGGTGTTGTACCCCACATTTGCATGAGCTAAGTAGCTGGACATACGTCATCAGGAAGAAAAATGTAGGTTTATTCAGTTTGTTTTTACCTGACATTAGCAAGACACGTGCATCAGTGAGTGGGGTGTTTTCGAAGACTCCCTCTCCTGGTGAAATGCAACACAAAAACAAATGTATTCAAACACACACACCACCTCCTTCTTTCTACACTCACTGTTCATTTTATCAGCTCCACTTACCATATAGAAGCACTTTGTAGTTCTACAATTACTGACTGTAGCCCATCTGTTTCTCTGCATGCTTTGTTAGCCCCCTTTCATGCTGTTCTTCAATGGTCAGGACTCTCCCAGGACCACTACAGAGTAGGTATTATGTGTGTGGTGGGTCATTGGTGCAGTCAGCACTGCAGTGACACTGAAATGGTGGTGGTGTGTTAGTGTGTGTTGTGCACTGCTGGAGTTTTTAAATACCGTGTCCACTCACTGTCCACTCTATTAGACACTCCTACCTAGTTGTCCACCTTGTAGATGTAAAGTCAGAGACGATCGCTCATCTATTGCTGCTGTTTGAGTTGGTCATCTTCTAGACCCTCATTAGTGGCCATGTCAGTGTCACTGCAGTGCTAAGAATGACTCACCACCCAAATCCAAATAATACCTACCAGGGCCGGCGCTAGGGGGGGGGGGGCTGAGGGGGGCATTGCCCCCCCAAATTGTGTCTTTGCCCCCCCAAGCACAATGCAAGCAACGGCTATTTTTAAAATTATCTCTGAACCAATCACAAAAATGCATTTTGTTTTACAGTGTGAAGATATTTCCTTGCTTATTCCTGATTGGCTCTTTGAGTCATATAAAAATCGGCAGACTGCCCCAAACAGTTCAGTTCGGCAGTATATGTTCTGTTAGTGTGAGCGAGAGGCAGGTATACTGGTAAACACTTTTTTTTTTTACAGAATTAGTATTCTTTTGTTTTCTTTATATTTTAATTTCCCAATAATATAAATATTCTCACTCATTCCTATTTCCACGTTTGAATATTCTCAGTCTGTGTGTAGGTACATTTGTCAGCTTTGACTTAAATTTGTATTAAAGCCTTTCAAGAAATAGAGTTGTTCTATTAGTAATGGCAATTTAATTAAGGGGGCGTATTAAAATGAAATACAATTAGATAATCTTTTTTCTCCATTTACATAATCAACATGTATTTTTTAATCATTGGGTTTTAAGTTTAAGTTCGAAAACATGCATTTTTATTTCTTTACCTCATACATCACTTTAAGCCAGTATCAATAGCTTGGCTGTCATCATTCATGCACAAATCAAGCCTTGAATATATTTCTGGCTTCAAAAACATGACTATCAACATGCCCCCTCATTAGGTTTCACTGCCCCCCCAAGCAAAGCAGTCCAGAACCGGGGCTGATACCTACTCTGTAGTGGTCCTGGGAGAGTCCTGACCATTGAAGAACAGCATGAAAGGGGGCTAACAAAGCATGCAGAGAAACAGATGGATTACAGTCAGTAATTGTAGAACTACAAAGTGCTTCTATGTATATGGTAAGTGGAGCTGATAAACTGTATAATGATATATACAGTGTATCACAAAAGTGAGTACACCCCTCACATTTCTGCAAATATTTTATTATATCTTTTCATGGGACAACACTATAGAAATAAAACTTGGATATAACTTAGAGTAGTCAGTGTACAACTTGTATAGCAGTGTAGATTTACTGTCTTCTGAAAATAACTCAACACACAGCCATTAATGTCTAAATGGCTGGCAACATAAGTGAGTACACCCCACAGTGAACATGTCCAAATTGTGCCCAAAGTGTCAATATTTTGTGTGACCACCATTATTATCCAGCACTGCCTTAACCCTCCTGGGCATGGAATTCACCAGAGCTGCACAGGTCGCTACTGGAATCCTCTTCCACTCCTCCATGATGACATCACGGAGCTGGTGGATGTTAGACACCTTGAACTCCTCCACCTTCCACTTGAGGATGCGCCACAGGTGCTCAATTGGGTTTAGTCCATCAGCTTTACCTTCAGCTTCCTCAGCAAGGCAGTTGTCATCTTGGAGGTTGTGTTTGGGGTCGTTATCCTGTTGGAAAACTGCCATGAGGCCCAGTTTTCGAAGGGAGGGGATCATGCTCTGTTTCAGAATGTCACAGTACATGTTGGAATTCATGTTTCCCTCAATGAACTGCAGCTCCCCAGTGCCAGCAACACTCATGCAGCCCAAGACCATGATGCTACCACCACCATGCTTGACTGTAGGCAAGATACAGTTGTCTTGGTACTTCTCACCAGGGTGCCGCCACACATGCTGGACACCATCTGAGCCAAACAAGTTTATCTTGGTCTCGTCAGACCACAGGGCATTCCAGTAATCCATGTTCTTGGACTGCTTGTTTTCAGCAAACTGTTTGCTGGCTTTCTTGTGCGTCAGCTTCCTTCTGGGATGACGACCATGCAGACCGAGTTGATGCAGTGTGCGGTGTATGGTCTGAGCACTGACAGGCTGACCTCCCACGTCTTCAACCTCTGCAGCAATGCTGGCAGCACTCATGTGTCTATTTTTTAAAGCCAACCTCTGGATATGACGCCGAACACGTGGACTCAACTTCTTTGGTCGACCCTGGCGAAGCCTGTTCCGAGTGGAACCTGTCCTGGAAAACCGCTGTATGACCTTGGCCACCATGCTGTAGCTCAGTTTCAGGGTGTTAGCAATCTTCTTATAGCCCAGGCCATCTTTGTGGAGAGCAACAATTCTATTTCTCACATCCTCAGAGAGTTCTTTGCCATGAGGTGCCATGTTGAATATCCAGTGGCCAGTATGAGAGAATTGTACCCAAAACACCAAATTTAACAGCCCTGCTCCCCATTTACACCTGGGACCTTGACACATGACACCAGGGAGGGACAACGACACATTTGGGCACAATTTGGACATGTTCACTGTGGGGTGTACTCACTTATGTTGCCAGCTATTTAGACATTAATGGCTGTGTGTTGAGTTATTTTCAGAAGACAGTAAATCTACACTGCTATACAAGTTGTACACTGACTACTCTAAGTTATATCCAAGTTTCATGTCTATAGTGTTGTCCCATGAAAAGATATAATGAAATATTTGCAGAAATGTGAGGGGTGTACTCACTTTTGTGATACACTGTGTACTGGTGAAACCATGTCTTTATAGATCTTGCTATGTAAATTATGCCAGTATTTATTTATAATAGATTTTAAACACCTGCTTGGCTGAATTGTTAGCATTGACCGTCACCGTGGGAGAACAGGAGCACAGACAATCACAGAGCCACTGTTTTTTTTCCCCAACATCCCACATGCAGATTTCAATGGTCAAAAATGATCTTGTCAAAAGTGACATCACAAATTCCCACAAAAGTTAAATAAATATCATTCAGACATGAGTCGTAGGAAAACTTGATCTTTATTTCAACACCACCGAGACCAACTGTCCCTTTTTGTTCAGCAGTTATCAGAGTGCAAATTCAAACACAAATTAGAAATGTTAATAAATAAAATCCAGTTTTTTATTTACATAACAGCAAAGAACACTTATGTATTAAAAAGTTATTCAGCTGAAAGAAAGAAAATACTATAAAATTAACAAAAGAAATCCCAAGTCACATCCATGGCATTCTGTTCCAGTCATCAGTAGTACACATTTTATTTACATGCACGGAAATCGAACCTAAGGGATTGTAGTGTTTTGTTCTTTGAGGACTGTATTAAGAGTGCAGTTATGTGTATGTAGTGCGGATTTCGGGACCGCTTTAATTCAGCCACACTTTATATAGTGGGGCGCATCTGGTAATGTGGAAGAGTTACGTTTATTCTAACCTATAAGAGGTTGCGTTGCCTCCCTAAACTGACTTAGTGGTACCGTAATATGAACAGGCACCCCCTGTCCAAGGCGAGTCCCTGCTATGCAACTAGGGCTTCAAGTAATGCCAGATTAATAATCTCTCTCACTCACTCACTTTCTTAACCGCTTATCCAATCAGGGTCGCACCTTGGGAGGGGGGTGCTGGAGCCTATTCCAGCTTTTCAATGGGCGCAAGGCTCACAGTAACACCCTGGACGGGGCGCCAGTCCATCGCAGGGCAGACACACATACACCTATAGGGAAAATCAGTGTCTCCAATTAACCTGACTGCATGTTTTTGGACTGTGGGAGGAAACCGGAACTCCACACGGAAAGGACCCGAGCCGCCCCGCCTGGGGATCGAACCCATGGCCAGAATAAAACGCTGGTAAAAGACACAATGAATGAATCCCAAAGCATGACGGCTCTATACAGGAAAAATCTGGCAACCTCTTAGATGAGTGTTGCAGTGATGCATCACCACATAAGCTGCTAATTCAAGTTGGCAATTCTGGATGTGGGGCAGCTTGGTGGCTCAATGGGTAGCACTGTCACCTCACAGCAAGAAGGTCCTAGGTTTGACTCCCAGTTGGAGCGATGTGGGTCCTTTCTGTGTGGGTTTCTTCCAGAAGCTCTGGTTTCCTCCCACAGTCCAAAGACATGCAGCCAAGAGTATTGGAGATACTAAAATTGCCCTGTATGTGTTTGCCCTGTGATGGATTGACCCACCATGACCCTGAATAGGATGACGTGGTGGTAAAACAGACAATGAATGAATGAATTCTGTAGACATGGCACCATTGGTGGCACCATTTTTGTTCCATTT
Organism: Trichomycterus rosablanca; assembly: GCF_030014385.1. Classification (NCBI taxonomy): domain Eukaryota; kingdom Metazoa; phylum Chordata; class Actinopteri; order Siluriformes; family Trichomycteridae; genus Trichomycterus; species Trichomycterus rosablanca. Next base: position 10,111,934 of record NC_086006.1, on the reverse strand, counting down.
ACCTCCAAATCTTCCCTTATTTAATTTAATATTGCACAAAGATAACAAATCCATTCTTGTCTAATAAGACTAAGGGATCGTTCAGTATGGCATGCTTCATAATAACCATAATAAATTAAGTCGGTAAGTAAAACACAGTGGTCAATATGGCACTCTGTTAAAGTGGCACAAATGGCAGACAGTTACTAGTATAACCCAACAAAGCGTTACGCTTAAACAAATCCACACACGGAAACACAGTTAAGAACCATTTAGTACACGTGTTATATCGTGGCGTATTTACAAACCCGGTATCACCAAGCCACGAGGGGCGAGCAGTTCAGTTCGAGATATTTAAGAGAAAAGGAGAACTCGGTAAAGTATAGCCTGTGAGTAAGTGATCCGCTCTTTAAGGGCATAATTATTGTGGGAAGGGGCGTGCGTCAGGGGGGAAAGTGGTCATTTTTCCAGCCCGACTTGCTCTTTTATGCACTTTGGCACAAGAAAAGAAAGCAGAAGTCACCACAAGAGTGGACAAAACTAGCAACGTCCAAACGTTTGACCCGACGCAGGGCGCTACAATACAAATAAACTTTAATATAGTAAGGAAGAGAAGAACCTGTACCTGTGTAGAACCTGATTGGCTTAACCTTTAAAACAATAATACACTAACACTGTACATCAACACTTTTCATAACCATACCTCAACCTGGGATGCACCAATCCGATCCATTTTCCACTCTGAGCTTTGTTCATTACTGTGGTGGGGATCAACAGAAGGTTTGTGGTCCGAAGGTCTGAAATGGAGTGAAACTGAATGTCAAGGATTATGTTTTATATGTTTTCAATATGCCTCATTGCCTCAATATGCCTGGATATATTTCTCGATAGGTCTGGTTTCCATGGAATCACTGGGTGCCTTCGAACCCTTCGATTTGATTCCCAATGGTAGTTAAACTTCGCTTAGATTCACAAATGGAGTAAATGCCAAGCATTATGTTTTATGCCTTGATAGGTTCTGGTAGGATGCAATGCGGTACACACCCCAGACAGGACGTCAATCTATAGCGAGGTCTCAGACACCCCCCCTCCCCCCCGGGCTGTTTGTAGACGCCCGACCAGCCGATAGCACCACTGGAGATTCAAACCCTTCAATCTGATTCCTAATGGTAGTTAAACTTCGATTCGATTCCCAAACTGAGTTAATATCAAGTATTATGTTTTATATGTTTTATGTCTCTATAGGTCTGGTTTCCATGGAATCACTGGAAGCAATGCAGAAACACACCCCAGACAGCCTCAGCCATCCTACCCCATCAGATTGTCTGTAGACGCCCGACCAGCCGATAGCGCCACTGGAGAGTCAAACCCTTCGATTCGATTCCCAATGGTAGCTAAACTTTGATTCGATTCCCAAATGGAGTCAAGTCCCAAATGTCAAGCGTTATGTTTTATGCCTTGGTAGGTCTGGTTTCCCTGGAATCACTGGGCACAATGCAATAACACACCCCAGACAGGACGCCAATCCATGGCAGGGCCTCGGCCACCCTCCCCCTCTCAGACACAGCAAAACATGTCTGTTTGTAGATGCCGACCAGCCGATAGCACCGCTGGAGATTCAAACTCTTCGATTCGATTCTGAATGGTAGTTAAACTTCGTTTCGATTCCCAAACTGAGTTAATGTCAAGCATTATGTTTTACATGTTTTATGTCTCGGGTGGTCCGGTTTCCATGGAATTACTGGGTGCATTGCAAGTAACACACCCCAGACAGGACGCCAATCTATAGCGGGGTCTCAGCCACCCTCCCCCTCTCAGGCTGTTTGTAGACGCCCGACCAGCCGATAGCACCACTGAAGATTCAAACCCTTCGATTCGATTTCCAATGGTAGTTAAACTCTGATTCGATTCTCAAATGGAGTCAAGTCCCAAATGTCAAGCATTATGTTTTATATGTTTCATGCCTTGGTAGGTCTGGTTTCCCTGGAATCACTGGGTGCCACGCAATAACACACCCTGACAGCCTGAACCGCCCTACCCCTATTAGGCTGTTTGTAGACGCCCGACCAGTCGATAGCACCTCTGGAGATTCAAACCCTTCGATTCGATTCCCAACGGTAGTTAAACTTCAATTCGATTCCCAAACTGAGTTAATGTCAGGCGTTATGTTTTATGTCTCGTTAGGTCTGGTTTCCAGTAGGTGCAACCAGTAATACACCCCCAGACAGGATGCCAATCTATACCAGGGCGTCAGCCACCCACCCTCTCTCAGGCTGTTTGCATATGCCCAACCAGCCGATAGCACTGCTGGAGATTTTAATCCTTCTAATAGTTTCCCAATGGTAGTTAAACTTCGATTTGATTCCCAAATGGAGTTAATGTCAAGCATTATGTTTAATATGTTTTATGTCTCGGTAGGGCTGGTTTCCATGGAATCACTGCGTGCAATGCAGTAATACACCCTAGACAGCCTCAGCCACCCTACCCCTATCAGATTGTAGATGCCCGACCAGCCAATAGCACCTCTGGAGATTCAAACCCTTCGATTTGATTCCCCATGGTAGTTAAACTTCGAATCGATTCCCAAACTGAGTTAATGTCAGGCATTATGTTTTATGCCTTGGTAGGTCTGGTTTCCCTGGAATCACTGGGTGCAATGCAGTAACACACCACAGACGCCAATCCATAGCAGGGCATCAGCCACCCTTCCCCTCTTAGACACAGTGAAACATGTCTGTTTGTAGACTCCCAACCAGCCGATAGCACCACTGGAGATTCGAACCCTTCGATTCGATTCCCAAGGGTAGTTGGCGAGCATAATTTACCGGTGCAGCATCAAGTGCCTGCATTCAATCAAAGTAAATAGAAAATCATAATGATACTAATGGGGTTATTAGATAAATTATTTTACATATGTTTGAAGACTGAATAGCCAGTGGAATATGGCATAAATATGGCATCTGAAATAAGATTATGATTATGACTGGGTAAATGTTAGGTAGGTAGTGTTGTATCTGAAATGGGGAAGGGAAAAATGGATCGGAGTGTGCATCCCCACATAGTCTTTTCCAAATAAAGCCAATGTCAACAATACATTCCTAATAATTTTATTATTTCAACGTGTTTCCTCAATTTAAATTCCCCTTTCATCTTTAATATTTGTTAAATATATAAACAGTAGGGTAGAAATTAAGTCTGTTTTCTTACAAGCAATTGCACATCTAGGCTAGCCAGCTTGTTTAGCCCCCTCTGGCCGGTGACTCAACTCAATCAATCAATCCTGAAAACACCCTCGTGATTCAGCGCCCACGACCCTCTCGGAGCCTGGCTCGACTGCATAGCTTTAGCGTGACTGCAAATGGCACGAATGAGCCGATTCTTGATGAAATCCTGCATTATGTGTAAAGCACAACCACTCGGAAGGCTCTGTAAAATCTTACTGGCTGTAGTGTTAGAATGAAGTGTAGTGATAAAGAGGCTGGCTGAACAGATCACATTAAGAGAGAGATACCAACACAACGAAACGCACAACCAGAGCCACAGTAAGCACTGATAATGTGTGTTTTGGTTTCTGATAATTTGTCGTTCGGCTCTAGGTGGTGAGTTTGGAGTAGCTGGGCGGGGAGAAGCGGCGGCGCAGGTACTTCAGGAAGTACAGGGGCAGGCAGCTGACCAGCGTGATCACGGTGACCTTCCATAAAAACGACAATGTCAAGATGAAGTAGATATCTGAGGAACAGAGAAAACATATGAATGAGAATCAGCGCTGCATATACACTGATCAGTCTTGTTTCTACACTCACTGTCCAGTTTTACAATTACTGACTGTCATCCATCTGTTTCTCTGCATGCTTTGTTAGCCCCCTTTCATGCTGTTCTTCAATGGTCAGGACCCCCACAGGACCACTACAGAGCAGGTATTATTTGGGTGGTGGGTCATTCTCAGCACTGTAGTGACACTGACATGGTGGTGATGTGGTAGTGTGTGTTGTGCTGGTATGAGTGGATCAGACACAGCAATGCTGATGGAGTTTTTAAACACCTCACTGTCATTGCTGGACTGAGAATAGTCCACCAACCAGAAATATATCCAGCCAACAGCACCCCGTAGGCAGCGTCCTGTGACCACTGATGAAGGTCTAGAAGATGACCAACTCAAACAGCAGCAATACATGAGCGATCGTCTCTGACTTTACATCTACAAGGTGGACCAACTAGGTAGGAGTGTCTGATAGAGTGGACAGTGAGTGGACACGGTATTTAAAAACTCCAGCAGCGCTGCTGTGTCCACTAACACACCACCATGTCAGTGTCACTGCAGTGCTGAGAATGATCCACCACCTAAATAATACCTGCTCTGTGGTGGTCCTGTGTGGGTCCTGACCATTGAAGAACAGCATGAAAGGGGGCTAACAAAGCATGCAGAGAAACAGATGGACTACGGTCAGTAATTGTAGAACTACAAAGTGTTTCTATATGGTAAGTGGAGCTGATAAAATGGACAGTGAGTGTAAAAACAAGGAGGTGGTTTTAATGTTATGGCTGATCGGTGTGGCACCAGAGCAATGCTAAAATCACACTAACAATTGAGTCAAGATCTTTAGTTCATGTTAACACCTAACGTCCGACTAGGGAAGAATGCAACATGAGTGAGTTTGACCGTTGCATGGGTGTTGGTGCCAGACAGGCTGGTTTAAGTATGTTTGAAATCTAACAATCTACTACAAACCATACGGGACTTATAACTGCATTCCAAATGGATTAAAAATTATTTATACTATGTACTTAAATTGGAACCCAGTTATTGTTCTTGAGCTCTGAATCATCCGCTATATATCAAACTGCACCAGAGAAAAAAAGAAAAAAAAACATGTCGGGACTTTCGGCCGTAATACCCATAGGCATGTACTGCGATAAACGCACAGACCTTGGGCAGAGCGGTCATCTAGTAGGAAATGAGTGGAGGCTTGTGGCATTTCCTCCACTGTAGCGTCCACTGTGCTGATCACAGTTTACGGGGAGGTGTGCGGTGCTAGCAAAGTCCTGATATAGGAAATTGACACCGGAATAAAAAAAACAGCTTTGGGTGAACCCATGGCTGGGGACAATCGAAAATGGCAAGAAGGAATGTGGGGACATTTTTTTTTTCACCTTGATACCTTTAGTTTGACGTCAGAAGAGTTTAATTGAAGAGAGATGTTGATGTGTGACTGCCTAAGGGACCTGAACTACTGGCCTGATATAAAATTTGACTGAAATGGTAAAAAACATCACAATAAAAGTCAAGGACATAAAGGTTGGAAGGATAAAAATAATAAAAGCAATATCATATTTCAAGAGCATTAACATTTAAGTTTAATAAATAGGGAAATGATCTGCAATGTTAATAGTCTAAGACCTCCTGAATCCCTGAAGAAATCAATAAAATGGTTAATCCTGATTATACAGATGTGCATTTTTATATCAAATCAATCATCACTGTTCAAAAACTGTATTTTTTAAACATTTGATGCAGATACGAGAGTTGGGAAGGTATCACAGATACACTATATTGCCAAGAGTATTCGCTCGTCTGCCTTCACACGCATATGAACTTGAGTGACATCCCATTCTTAATCCATAGGTTCTAATATGATGTCGGCCCACCCTTTGCAGCTATAACAGCTTCAACTCTTCTTTAGGAGTGTGTTTATGGGAATTTTTGACCATTCTTCCAGAAGCGCATTTGTGAGGTCAGACGCTGATGTTAGATGAGAAGGCCTGGCTCACAGTCCCCGCTCTAATTCATCCCAAAGGTGTTCTATCGGGTTGAGGTCAGGACTCTGTGCAGGCCAGTCAAGTTCTTTCACACCAAACTCGCTCATCCATGTCTTTATGGAGCTTGCTTTGTGCACTGGTGCGCAGTCATGTTGAAACAGGAAGGGGCCATCCCCAAACTGTTCCCACAAAGTTGGGAGCATGAAATTGTCCAAAATCTCTTGGTATGCTGAAGCATTAAGAGTTCCTTTCACTGGAACTAAGGGGCCGAGCCCGACTCCTGAAAAACTGGAATATTTAGTAGCGAGGGAATTTCACGACTGGACTTGTTGCACAGGTGGCATCCTATCACGGTACCACGCTGGAATTCACTGAGCTCCTGAGAGCGACCCATTCTTTCACTAATGTTTGTAAAAGCAGTCTGCATGCCTAGGTGCTTGGTTTTATACACCTGTGGCCATGGAAGTGATTGGAACACCTGAATTCAGTGATCTGGAAGGGTGAGTGAATACTTTTGGCAATATAGTGTAAATAATATGGCACCATACAATGGCTGACCGTGTGCCCTGCTTCATATCCACGCAGACATGACTGGTTACGTCTGAGATAGGAATGGCCCTGCGACTGATTGACGTCCTGTCCAAGGTATTCCTGGTGATACTAGCAGTTAATGACAATAAAATAATATGGAAAATAAAAGCTGTGCTCTTACCGATAAACTCGGGTAAGAAGACAAGCGAGGCGACGTAGCAGGCGAGACTCAGGAGTTCACCCACGATCATGAGCCAGTGCCATGTCTGCACGGTGAGTGCCACCATAAGCAGCTCAGTCAGGATCAGTGAGGTGAACGAGATGGCCACGATGTGCACAAACTCCGACTCGAACAGCAGCAAGGCTCCGTACATGATGATACTGCCTGCAGGGCACAAGTACAAACATAAACACAATTAAAATCTGTAAGCTGGCAACGAGACCTTATACAAACTATGGCTACATGTTTAAAATGACCCTCCCCACAATTACACCACCATTTAAAATTTTCCTCCAAGGCTAGCACACCAAAGCTGACATCTCGAACTCACTGGTTCGAATCTCAGCTCTGCCGCCCAGCAGGCTGGGTTCCTACACGAACAACGATTGGCTTGTTGTTCATGCAGGGTGCCGGAGGAGATTCCTCATAACTGATGCAATTACCACCTCTGCTGCCTGCACAGAGACGAGGAATAATGGAGATCAGTGCTTGCATCCGTACACAAAGTTGATCCGCATATAAACTCGCCTGGTGCAGGTGAAAAGATGCAGTGGGCTACTGCACACGTGTTGGAGGGGGCGTGTGTCAGTCACGGCTCTCCTCAGTCAGAGTGGAGGTCAACATCAGTAGAGAGGAGGCGTAATGCAATCAGGTAATTGGATATATTTACATTTTCAGCATTTAGCAGACGCTTTTATCCAAAGTGACTTACAGTTGTGACAGTCTATGATCTAAGCAATAAGGGTTAAAGGCCTTGCTCAAGGGTCCAACAGTAGCAACCTAGCAGTGGTGAGGCTACAGCTGCCCAACATACGACTAGATTTGGAGAAGATTGGGGGAAAATCCCAAAAAAATGCAAAACCCTTTTCAGAGTGTAAGGGCGTAATCACATGTGAGTCACATGCTGCTTTGTTCGGTGCTCGGTGCGAAAAATGTCATCAAAGCGCGAATATGAGGCGAATCTGCATTTGTGTGGAATAATAGTAAAGATCCACTCTCAAAGCGTCCACATGTGTCTGTGTTTAGCTGGATTTTCCTCCTGTTTCACTTTTAAACTTGTGTTATAGCTCGAAATTGTGAGAATCAGCTTTTCCGAGAGTCTAAAATGCTTAGCATTAAAGAAAAAAAGCTTAATGCGGTTTAATGTATTAAAAGAACGACATAGAAACACTAAACATAATTAAAATTATTACTGCTTATAAGTTCTCTCCACTAATGGAATTAATCAGTTGTTTTTTTAGTACAGTAAGTCACGTTACGCTTTGTTCACATTGTATTGCCTGTATTGAGTCGCTTTTACCGGGGCATATCAAACAGTTCGTCTCATTAAAGGTGCTTTAAAAAGGTTGTTTGTTTGTTTATTGGGATTTTACCGTCATGTTTTACACTTTTGGTTACATTCATGACAGGAACGGTAGTTACTCATTACACAAGGTTATATCGAACACAGTCATGGACAATTTAGTATCTCCAGTTCACCTCACTTGCATGTCTTTGGACTGTGGGAGGAAACCGGAGCACCCGGAAAGAAAACCCACACGGACACGGGGAGAACATGCAAACTCCGCACAGAAAGGACCCGGACCGCCCCACCTGGGGATCGAACCCAGGACCTTCTTGCTGTGAGGCGACAGTGCTACCCACTTAGCCACCGTGCCGCCCGGTTTAAAAAGGTCAGTGGCAAACTGGGTCAAAGTTGTGAATGCATGTGAATGTGCCCTAATAATAAGAATGAGGATTAATAGGAGATGTAAATATTAGAGATGTACCGATCTGGGATTTTGGCACCGATTTCGATCTCCGATCTCCAGCATGTGTGTGTCTTTAAGAGAGACGCTCTGTTCACAGTATCGATATAAGTGATTCAGGAGTCGATTCATTTTATGCGAAGCGTAAGTTTCTTTTCTCAGTTATCTCTCCGTGTTTACTGTTATTAATTAATGTCGTGGTTTTAAATAAACACCAGCTACTACAGAACATTTTGTGTGACTCTCTTACATTAAAAAGCTTCATTAAACTGCTATTACCACAGAGCGGTAACCGAGTCAGACTCGTTCTGCCTGTGGAGCTAAAAGTTTTCTGTCAGTCAGAGCAGATGATCCTGAACTAACGAATTTAGTAATTAATAAACTTTTGCCTCTGATTGGCTCTGTTACGTTTTCTGTTCTCATCTACATCAAAAGCAAGAACCGCTTACGATTTACCAAAGTGAACCACGAGTTTATATAACGTGCTGATAGAATCGACTCAGATGGGATCGGGTTGAATTATCTATTTAAAGTAAATATTTCAATAAGCAAAATTGCATCGTATGTATGATGCACAACGTTAATTATGTTATTTTAGGTTGTGAAATGCGATGGGTGACGAATGGTGATGCGATGGTTGGCGCTTTGTAGCTCAAAGTCTGGATCAATCCACTAAGCTGTTAAGCTTAACATGAAGGTGATCTTTATATATCATGCGATTGGATCTTCTGAAATTAGGAAATATCGACCGATCACTGATCGGCCGATTTCGATACATAGCCGATCGATCCTTCCATCTCTAGTAAATATGCTGAGTAGTAACTGAAACCAGAGTGAAACATACTTAACCCACCACACCCAAACACTTTAAACAATCAAGAAAAACCTGTTTCTTATAAACATCTATAATAAGATGAATTAATTATGAAGGGAATCCCTTCATAAGTAAAAATGTGCTTGAGAAAACACAGTAGTAGCTAGAATAAACAAAACCTGCAGACAAACACAAGGAAGAACATTAAGGTGCGGAGACAAGGTTTGGGTGGAGCTCAGGATTTGGCATGTTACACCTCGAAAGGGCACAAAAGGCAAAAATGGAAAACCACGTTGTGTTATTCAACGTTTGCAACCTCAGACACAAATAAACCATTCAAGCCAGTCAGGGGGAAATGCGTGGGTGGGTTTTGTTTAGGAGAAATAACATTCACTGCGTGAACGTGTCTGTTCCGTCACATTGTCTGGACTTGGAGATGGTTTGTTTACTTAGCGAGACACTGCACTACCTTTGTGAAGTCTCGCTTCATTCAGTGAAACGAGTGAACACTTAGTCGCCTCACAGCAAGAAGGTCCTGGGTTCGATCCCCAGGCGGGGCGGTCCGGGTCCTTTCTGTGCTGGAGTTTGCATGTTCTCCCCGTGTCTGCGTGGGTTTCCTCCGGGTGCTTCGGTTGCCTCCCACAGTCCAAAAACATGCAGTCAGGTTAATTGGAGACACTGAATTGCCCTATAGGTGAATGGGTGTGTGTGTGTGTGTGTATGTGTGTCTGCCATGCGATGGACTGACGTCCCGTCCAGGGTGTTACTGTTTGCCTTGCACCCATTGAAAAGCTGGGACAGGCTCCAGCACCCACCCGCGACCCTAATAGGATAAGCGGTTAAGAAAGTGAGAGTAGGTACTTTGGTGACCTTCCATCTCCACAAAACGACTTGTACTGGCTGTTCAAACATGCCCCAGGGGGTGAGAGAATGAGTTGATGGGTAGGTGGCCTAGGGGTGTACTTTCTTCCAATCTAGTCGTATCCAATTACCCGACTGCATTACGCTTCCTCTTCACTGATGTTGATCTCCACCCTGACTGAGGAGAGCCGTGACTGACACACCTGCACGAGGCGAGTTCATACGTGGATCAGCTTTGTGTACGGAGAGACACACCCTGATCCTCATTATCCTCCGCCCCCGTGCAGGCGCCATCGATCAGCCAGCAGAGGTCGTAAATGCATCAGTTATGACGAATCCCCTCCCCATACGTTGTTCATATAGGCGCACAGCCTGCCGGGTAGCAGAGCTGAGATTCGAACCGACAAGGTGTGCCAGCGTGTTTTACCGCTGCGCCACCTGAGTGCCGCAACATATTTTCAATAGTAGACAGATCTGGACTGCAGGCAGGCCACTCAAGCATGTGTACCATGTGTCTACAAAGCTATGCTGGTATAGCGTGTGCAGAATGACTGGTGTTGTCTTGCTGAATAAATTATGGTCTGCCTTGATAGCAGCCTCTATATACAGTACCAGTCAAAAGTTCGGACACACCTTCTCTTCAGTGGTTTTTCTTGATTCTTTTTATTTTCTACATTGTAGATTAATACTGAAGACATCCAAACTATGAAGGAACACATATGGAATTATGTAGTGAACAAAAAAATGTTAAACAAACCAGAATATGTTTTATATTTTACCAACTCTACCTCTGCACAGCACAACTGATGGTCTCAAACACATTAAAAAAGCAAGAAATTCCAGAAATTAACTCTAGACAAGGCACAAACATTAAAGAATATAAAACATATTCTGGTTTAACACTTTTTTGTTTACTACATAATTCCATATGTGTTCCTTCATAGTTTGGATGTCTTCATTATTAATCTACAATGTTGAAAATTAAAAAAAAAATCAAGAAAACCCACAGGAATGAGAAAGTGTGTCCAAACCTTTGACTGGTACTGTATGCCCCTGTAAATATTACCTTCACACATATGTAGGTCAAGTCATGGGTACTGATGCACCCCTATACCATGACAGATGTTGCCTTTTGCACCTTTCACTGTTAACAGTCTGGATGGTCCTTTTCATCTTTGGCACTGTGAACTCAACATCTGTATTTCCCCCAAAACAAGCTACAACGTAGACTGACCATAGCACGCTTTAACCGTCGATATGAGATGAGATCCATTTCTGCATAAATTTTTTTTTGCCTAACATTGTTTCATGTTGCCTTGTTAGATGCAGTGGTAGACTCCGTTAAGTGACAATGGTTTTCCGAAGTACTACTGAGCCCATGTTGCTATTTTTATCCACTATGCAGACTGAGATTTTCTGGATTACCTAAATCTTTTCCTAATATTATGTACGGTAGATGGTGAAAGAACTAAATAATTTGAACTAAGAGACAATTCTCCCAAGAAATTTGGCACAAAGTGGTGAGCCACAACCCATCTTTGCCTTCATTTATACTCGACCATGATAAACTCACCTGTTACCAAGTCACCTGCTTGTTGTGGAATGTTTCAAAACAGTGTAACTTTAATATTCTAATTAAATTCTCACTCATATTTTCCCCTTTACTGACTAGTTTCCTTTGTCTTATAACATTAAAAATCCAAATACAATTATGTTATTTAGCCAAAACATTAAAAATAATTTTTAAGTCATTTAAAAAATGGGGTTAGTAATAAAAAAACAACTCTGGATACTATGAATACAATTTATTATTAATAATAATAATAATAATAAAAATAATAAATTAGCTTACCTTGGTAAATACTGATTAAGACCCATATCAGGAATGTTTTGTAGGAAAGCGGTCGACCCTAAAAATAATAACTTAATAATAAGTTAAGCTGAATAATTAAAAAAAAAAAAAAAAAAAAAAGAATAATTCTGCATTAAATACAAAAGCCACATACTTTCAGGAGGTCCTTGTAAAGTTCAGGATAGAGCATAGCCACCTCAGATTTAACATCTTTATCCAGAACGAGGGAGAACACAGGGAACATGGTGTAGATTGTTGAGTATCTACAAAAAGCAGCATAAAATGTTTTAGAAACTTACAGAGGCAAACCATTTCAAACTGGTTTATTAAAAATCAAATCCTTACACATTAAAGAGCTAAAGGCACGTGGACGCAAAACCATGGGCATTAAATAGAGTTGCACCTACTTAGTTAAAGAAACCCTTGCAAGGTCAGGCAATGATACTTCCAATCATTGTTTTACCCAATTGCGTTATGCTTCCTCTCTACTGATGCTGACCCCCGCCCCGACTGAGGAGAGCGAACTTACACACGCCCCCTCCGACACGCGAGCAGTAACCGACTGCATCTTTTCACCTGCACGAGGTGAGTTCATATGCCAATCAGCCTTGTGCACGGAGAGCCACACCCTGATCAGCATTATTCCTCAACTCTGTGCAGATGCCATCAATCAGCCAGCAGAGGTCGTAATCGCATCAGTTATGAGGTCTCTATCCAGCTCCTTACCTGGATGAACAACAGCCAAACGTTGTTCATATAGCCGCCCCGCCCAGTCGGATGGCACAGCTGAGATTCGATACGATGTTTTCAAAATCCCAGCTCTGGTGTGCTAGCGTATTTAACCGCTGCGCCACCTGAGCGGCAACTGGCTTGTTCTTTTGAGGCACGGACTAAAGAGAGATGATCACGTATGTAGAGAAGCACACTTTCCCACTGATTATGGAATCCCCAAAGAAACAAAATGCACTCAGGATGTACACACATACATCAAACATTGTCAGCACACTACACTACAGAAGGCTCTAGCAATCCTACGGCAATTTAGTTAGCAATCGGTTAGTCAAAATGTCAAAGTCTAAAGCAGCTAAAATCACAATTTGGGGAACTGAGTTTCCGCTTCTGTGGTGTGTGGGGGGTGTATCAAAACATGGACTGTTAAGGTAGGCTGTGCTGTGTTATCGTAGGTTTCATTTAATCTATCATTCAATTTACTGCTGTGAAATGTGGCACTGTTCTGTATGAAATTAAGCACATTTTCCCATGAATTTAGTAGGACCCTAGTAATAAGGTCAAGCTTAGCATGTCAATTTAATCAAACAATGTCTTTACAGACTTCACGTTGTGCACATGCATGCCAAAACAGAACACTTTGCAATAGGTACGGCTTGTAGCAGGGGGTTCAAAACATTCGTTTAAAATGTGCAATCGCAGACCAAACTTAGGGGGGTAAACACTCCATCCAGGCACTACAGTAAGTTTGAAAATATTATTCTATACCCAATGAGAAAACACATAGAAAAGGTGGTAGAACGTTAGTCATGGGTGAGTTATGGAAAGATTTTAAAACGAGAATTATTCGGCACTAATGAATAAACCAATTTCTTTTTCTTGACCACAGGCTGCCTTAGAAACGCTGATATACACAAAACACTGCATTAGACCTAAAAAGAATAGCTCGGCTCATGTCATTACATCTAGGGTTACAAAGGGGCTTTTGGTGTTGGTTGGCCTGAGTGCAACTTTCTTCACTCTAACAATACTGCAGCTGAAATCAAATGTCAGGGCAGTAAGGGATGCATAGTTCAAATGCCACTGAGATTTTAGTGAGTGCAAATGAGTCACCACGGCTGTGTGAGAACACTACTCACCCGATGATGAGAAAGCCTTGATAGAGCGGGACTGATGCGAAGTAGAAGACGGAGGAGAAGACAGCCTAGAAAGACATCAGGCTTTGGTTACTTCATTTAAATCCACTCCCGACCAGTTATTAACAATCTTTTACCTCCATCAGAGATGTTCACAAGTCACGAAATACGAGTCCGAGTCAAGTGACGAGTCTTTAGGCTAAAGTCCGAGTCAAGTCACGGGTCTTTAGGCTAGAGTCTGAGTCAAGTGACGAGTCTTTAGGCTAGAGTCCGAGTCAAGTCACGGGTCTTTAGGCTAGAGTCCGAGTCAAGTGACGTGTCTTTAGGCTAGAGTCCGAGTCAAGTGACGAGTCTTTAGGCTAGAGTCCGAGTCAGGTGACAGGTCTTTAGGCTAGAGTCCGAGTCAGGTGACAGGTCTTTAGGCTAGAGTCTGAGTCAAGTCACGGGTCTTTAGGCTAGAGTCCGAGTCAAGTCACGAGTCTTTAGGCTAGAGTCTGAGTCAAGTCACGGGTCTTTAGGCTAGAGTCCGAGTCAAGTCACGAGTCTTTAGGCTAGAGTCCGAGTCAAGTCACAGGTCTTTAGGCTAGAGTCCGAGTCAAGTGACAGGTCTTTAGGCTAGAGTCCGAGTCAAGTCACAGGTCTTTAGGCTAGAGTCCGAGTCAAGTGACAGGTCTTTAGGCTAGAGTCCAGGTCAAGTCACGGGTCTTTAGGCTAGAGTCCGAGTCAAGTCACGAGTCTTTAGGCTAGAGTCCGAGTCAAGTCACAGGTCTTTAGGCTAGAGTCCGAGTCAAGTGACAGGTCTTTAGGCTAGAGTCCGAGTCAAGTGATGAGTCTTTAGGCTAGAGTCCAAGTCAAGTGACAGGTCTTTAGGCTAGAGTCCAAGTCAAGTGACAGGTCTTTAGGCTAGAGTCCGAGTCAATTGACAAGTCTGTAGGCTAGAGTCCGAGTCAAGTGATGAGTCTTTAGGCTAGAGTCCAAGTCAAGTGACAGGTCTTTAGGCTAGAGTCCGAGTCAAGTCACGGGTCTTTAGGCTAGAGTCCGAGTCAAGTGACGAGTCTTTAGGCTAGAGTACGAGTCAAGTGACAAGTCTTTAGGCTAGAGTACGAGTCAAGTCGAGTCTTTAGGCTAGAATCTGAGTCAAGTCATGAGTCAACTTAATATACACAAAACATATATTGGAAATGTAGCATAGAAATAAACAAATAATATGTAAGTTCAGTAAGTTCAAACAACAACAGATTAGCGACTGTATTTTATCCGTTTTACTTAGTGCCTTTACTTTCCTAGTCATTGTGCAAATGAATGTAATTTCCGTAACAAGAAGGTTCCAGTTAAAAGCTTCAACTGATACGTTTTTTTTTGTTTTTTTTGCAAAACAAAAGTGTGCGATAAATCAAGGCACAGCAGCCAAAAACCAAAACACAGCAAAAAAAATCATAACCACTGCTTACCTTAGCTTATGTTCTTCCACATTAAATGTTATTTTCAGTATTCAGCAGACGTTCTAGGTAAAAGTCCAAATTCAATTTGAGCAACTGAGGGTTTAGGACCTTGCTCAGGGGTCCAACAGTAGCATCTTAGGCTTAAATCGGCAACCTTGGATTACTAGTCCAAATAACTTTACTGCTGAGCTATAAAGCCACAACAGGTGATTCCAGGATTAGAAAATTATATGCACACCAGGTCATGGTTCATAGGGTTTTTTTCTCTTCGCATTGTCTGGGCTTCGCTTCTCACTATGAAAAGGTTTAAAAAGGTCAGCTGCAAACTGGGTCAAATTTAATCCTGTGATAGCCTGGCGCCCGGTCCAGGGCATTCCAGCTTTGCGCCCAGTGTTTTCGGTAAAGCCGGACCCGCCGTGACCCTGACCAGGGCGAATCGGTTGATGATAACTTGTAAAAGCTTACAAGAACGCTGAAAACTCTAGACCTTCTTTGCTAAGCAGTTGAGCTCAGGGTCAAAGCCTGAATGAAATGTATTCTAGTGCAGTAATTAACGTGAAAGCAATGTTCCTATCAGTCATGGAAATGTACCCGCTGCCCTACTAGACTAGCGGTGATGACAACAGTCCGCCTGTTTGCGTTTAGTTGCATGACTAAGAGAAGTAACCTCAATACGTTTACTGTGTAGCGGCGACGTTTGCTTAAAAATTTGGACGCGTTTTCTTCGGGACATTATTTATTTTTATTCACATCCACTGAGTCATCGAACGGTCAGTGCCAACATCTCAGGTGTGTACCAAGATTATTCTGAGGTTCCACAAATCGCAAAACAAGCTGGAATGTTAAAGCAGTCTCTGGAACATGTCTTAAAAGTGCACACACACACACACACATACACACACACAGTTCAGTTTTCAGACAGGTTTGGATGGTGTGTATCTATTTTTCCATTGTTTAGAGCAGTGTCCTTCAAACTCTGGGTCATGACCCATGATTTGCAGGGAAAAAATAATAATAATTACATAAAGTAATTTAAAGTGTGGAGTTTGCATGTTCTTCCCAAGTCCGTGTGGGTTTCCTTCCGGGTGATCCGGTTTCCTCCCACAGTCCGAAGACATGCAAGTGAGGTGAACTGTCCAAGACTGGGGTCGATATAACCTTGTGAACTGATGAACCTTGTGTAACGAGTAACTACCGTTCCTGTCACGAATGTAACCAAAGTGTAAAACATGACGTTAAAATCCTAATAAACAAACAAATGTTTTCAGACACACACATACACACTACCTGCATGGTACTGATACAGAGGCTCCTGTGAATGACGAACTGGCTGAGGGCGGCTGATCTCTTGTAGCTGTTTCGGCCGTGCACCATGAGCAGCCTGCCCAAATGCTTGAACTGAGTCACCGAGAAATCGGCAGCCAGGGAGGCCTGCTTTCCCTCCTGCGAGAAAACAAACGAAAAAAAACAAAACCAATCTCACAAACGACATTTCGGTTCCACCAATATAAAAAGCCTAAAGCAGGAATGTGGCTAAAAATGGTTTTAAAGTGACCTACTGAACCCAAATGAGCCAAGCCAACTACAGACTCGGAGAGAAAAATACAATCCCACGTAAACCACGCCAATTTCATTTGGGGTCGTGCCATGTTAGTCACCGGTGAGTCAATATCAGTTTACCGACGTGAAACGTCTCATTTTTAGCTTTGGAAAAAGTGCCTGGCTCGCCACGACTGGCTGCGAATCTGTCTTGGTAGTGTTTGAAGTTCGTTTAGACTCAATATCGTAAAACGAAAAAAAGCACACTGCGAAGCCTTCGCCACCTACGCCGGGTGATTTTTCAGTGGTCCCACACTGCCCGCATATTTAGACGATGACAGACGTGTAGACCCAGATGCAGGTTAAGACACACGCTGTTGTTTTTCCAGCAGTAACGTAAATGGCAACGTCGGTCTGGATATGTTTAGAGTTCGGATCAGTGATGTGGCAAGCGACATCAGACACACAGAGAGAGAGGGGGAGAGAGAGAGGAGGAGATCCAGAAATGAGCGTCCAAGCTCAAGGTCATACTTACTTTGCCTTCCACTCCCACGCCACAGTCCGCTTCCTGGATCATGCTGACATCATTTCCTCCGTCCCCTGAGAAAGAGCAGAGTTAGTGACATGTCATGTCAAGTGTATTTTCTGCCCCAGTGAATAGAAGCATAGATCACTGTGTAGTTCTACAAATACTGACTGTAGTCCATCTTAGCCCCCTTTCATGCTGTTCTTCAATGGTCAGGACCCCCACAGGACCACTACAGAGTAGGTATTATCTGAGTGGTGGATCATTCTCAGCACTGCACTGACAATGACATGGTGGTGGTGTGTTAGTGTGTGTTGTGCTGGTATGAGTGGATCAGACACAGCAGTGCTGCTGGAGTTTTTTAAATACCGTGTCCACTCACTGTCCACTCTATTAGACACTCCTACCTAGTTGGTTCACCTTGTAGATGTGAAGTCAGAGACGATCGCTCATCTATTGCTGCTGTTTGAGTTGGTCATTTTCTAGACCTTCAGGACGCTGCGCACGGGGTGCTGTTGGCTGGATATATTTTTTAGGTTGGTGGACTATTCTCAGTCTAGCAGTGACAGTGAGGTGTACAAAAACTCCATCAGCATTGCTGTGTCTTATCCACTCATACCAGACCAACACACACTAACACACCACCACCATGTCAGTGTCACTGCAGTGCTGAGAATGATCCACCACCTGAATAATACCTGCTCTGTAGTGGTCCTGGGAGAGTCCTGACCATTGAGTGAGTGTAGAAACAATGAAGTGGTTTATATATATATATATATATATATATATATATATATATATATTACGTATATTGGTATCATGGAATCATGCTCCACTTACCCACAGCGCAGGTGAGCTTGCCGGTGCGTTCCTGCAGCAGCCGAACAATCTGAGCCTTCTGTGTTGGCGCACAGCGACAGCAAACCACAGCCGGGCACTGACACGCCAGCTCCATGAACTCATACTCATAATATTTAAGACACACCTGCAAGATACATTTAGGATTGTGTCATATTAGGGATTTTTCTTACTTTATTGTTACAATGCACATGCATTGGTGTTGCACAGCTATGCCACCCAAGCAGCCTTTAGCAGCAATCTATCCCAGGGTTTTGATCATCCTGCCCCCTCAGACATGGGCAATCATGTCGGTGTAGATGCCGATTGACCAATGGCAGCTACTTGAGTGCATTAAATATTTTGCCAAAGGTAAAATAATAATGAATGCTCATCAGTGATACTGATATGTAGGGATGTCCCGATCCGATCTCAAAGATCGGAATCGGGCCCGATCAAGGCATTTTTTAACTGATCGGTATCGGTTTACTAAGCCGGATCCTAAGCCCGATCCTTCGTTTTACGTCAGCGGTCACGCAGGTGTCGTAAACGGAGAGTCCAACAGCGAAGTGTAATGTCCGCAATGCGAGCGTTTCACGAGGCGGTAGTAGCAGAGCTGCGTTCATTACTGTAGAATTTTACTACTTATATGGTGTGTGAGTCAAGGATCACTCCGGTAGCCGCTCAGGTGGCGCAGCGGTAAAAAGACACGCTGCAACCAGGGCTGGATTCTGAGTACATCATATCGAATGCAGCTCCACCTTACCGGTTCGAGGCTGAGCGGCTGTATGGGCAACGATTGGCCGGTTGCTCAGTTGGGGGGGGTGGGACAAAGAACCGGATGTGGGTCTCTCTCTGTCAGAATGCGATTACGACCCCTGCCGGCTGATTAGAGGCGCCTGCACAGAGATGAGGAAGAGTGCCCTAAGGGTGTGTCTCTCCGAATGCAACGCTAGGTGGCGCCACACTCATCAATGTGCGGGTGGCAAAAATGCATCCGGCTGCTGCTCATGTTTCGGAGAGTATACGGGTTAGCTTCGATCTCCTCGGTCAGGGCAGGGTTCGGCATAGACAGAGAGGAAGCACGATGCAAATCGAACAATTGGATGCGCTAAAGGGGGAGAAAAAGAAAAAAAAAAAAAAAAAGGATCACTCCGATTTACAAAACAATAACTTTTAATCCGAGTAAGAAAGGAGCATAACATACACCACGACTTACAAAACTGAACGACATCTCAGTATCAAGCACTCTGATTGGCTTCGTTACAACACGCCTACAAGTACGGCGGCTCATAATCAAACCAGACATTATTTAACCAAACGATTTACAATTTGATGCGGCACCTAAAGAATAAACACTCAGTCGAATACAGTGAGTTTATTATTATATGATGAGAAGAGGAACCGGCTGTCCGCTAACACGGCAGAGATGCTGATCAGTCTGCATATGATATTTAAGCAATAGAACACTTGAGGTCGTTATGATCTACGGTACTCGCCTTCAGCTCGTGCCTGCGACCGAATCACAGCCGTGATGTTATTCGCGATAACACACTCTATTAACTATTGCTTAAATATTATATGCAGACTGACAAATAGAACATTAGAGTTGGAATGCGTGCAAACACCTCATTTAAAATAAAAGCTGTATCAGATCAAGTCTGGAGGTGGTATCCACGTGAAAGGTTTAGAGGTAAGGTTTACCTCAAGAGAGTCTCCTGATATCACCAGAGCGCAGTCGTGCTTCCTCCTGAAGGCGTTGAGCTCGAGGTGGGCCTCGCTGCGTGTGGTCACCTGCAAACACAGCGAAAAAGGAGCGCGTCAGCTGTCTATTACCCTGGCGCTCACTGATCCGCCCTGAAGCGTGCTCGCGCTGATAATGATCTAACCCGAATACACTGGTGAGCTTAACCACACCAGCGACGGTACTAAACAGCTGCTGAGTGCATGTCTAATAAAGCTGAGCCTAAGCCAACTGCTCAACTGTCACGAGGTTCAGACATGCTACGCTCATGTGGCTTCGAGTTTCATAAAGGAAATGCAGTTTTCAGCCTGTTACCTTAAAGTGACTGTTTAGATTGATATAAGGAGATACGCACCGGTCAGAATTACCTGCCAGCATGAGATAAACGATGCAGCAAATCGGACAATTTAGGAGACCGATTCAAGTTTGTACTTTTAAACAATTACAAGTGTCACTTCACTTCACATAATCACTTCACAATGTCACATATACACTGATCAGGCATAACATTACGACCACCTCCTTGTTTCTACACTCACTGTCCACTTTATCAGCTCCACTTACCATATAGAAGCACTTTGTAGTTCTACAATTACCGACTGTAGTCCCTCTGTTTCTCTACATACATTTTTAGCCTGCTTTCACCACATTCCTCAGTGGTCAGGACCCCCACAGGACCACTACAGAGCAGGTATTATTTAGGTGGTGGATCAGAAGATGACCAACTCAAACAGCAGCAATAGCACTGACTTTACATCTACAAGGTGGACCAACTTGATAGGAGTGTCTAATAGAGTGGACAGTAAATGGACACCGTATTTATAAACTCAGCAGCGCTGCTGTGTCTGATCCACTCATACCAGCACAACACACACTAACACACCACCACCATGTCAGTGTCACTGCAGTGCTGAGAATGATCCACCACCTAAATAATTCCTGCTCTGTGGTGGTCCTGTGGGGGTCCTGACCATTGAAGAACAGGGTGAAAGCAGGCTAAAAAGGTATGTAGAGAAATAGATGGACTACAGTCAGTAATTGTAGAACTACAAAGTGCTTCTATATGGTAAGTGGAGCTGATAAAATGGACAGTGAATGTAGAAACAAGGAGGTGGTTTTAATGTTATGGCTGATCGGTGTATATGCCATCATAGCTTTGTGATGGTTGGCTGAACAGATGGGTCAGCATTCTCCACTGTCTTCTGTCTTGTGTCAAACATGAACAGACATGTAAATAGGCTGTAAATAGAATTTATGAAATCTATCTATCTATCTATCTATCTATCTATCTATCTATCTATCTATCTATCTATCTACCTGCCTACCTACCTGTCTGTCTATCTGTCTGTCTGTCTGTCTGTCTATATATCTATCTGTCTATCTATCTGTCTGTCTGTCTATCTGGCTGTCTGTCTGTCTGTCTGTCTGTCTGTCTGTCTGTCTGTCTATCTATCTATCTATCTATCTATCTATCTATCTCTGTCTATCTATCTATCTATCTATCTATCTATCTATCTATCTATCTATCTCTGTCTATCTATCTATCTATCTATCTATCTATCTATCTATCTATCTATCTATCTATCTGTCTGTCTGTCTTTATGTGTCTATCTGTCTGTCTGTCTGTCTGTCTGTCTGTCTGTCTGTCTGTCTCTGTGTCTGTCTAGTCTATCTACAGTGTATCACAAAAGTGAGTACACCCCTCACATTTCTGCAGATATTTAAGTATATCTTTTCATGGGACAACACTGACAAAATGACACTTTGACACAATGAAAAGTAGTCTGTGTGCAGCTTATATAACAGTGTAAATTTATTCTTCCCTCAAAATAACTCAATATACAGCCATTAATGTCTAAACCACTGGCAACAAAAGTGAGTACACCCCTTAGTGAAAGTTCCTGAAGTGTCAATATTTTGTGTGGCCACCATTATTTCCCAGAACTGCCTTAACTCTCCTGGGCATGGAGTTTACCAGAGCTTCACAGGTTGCCACTGGAATGCTTTTCCACTCCTCCATGACGACATCACGGAGCTGGCGGATATTCGAGACTTTGCGCTCCTCCACCTTCCGCTTGAGGATGCCCCAAAGATGTTCTATTGGGTTTAGGTCTGGAGACATGCTTGGCCAGTCCATCACCTTTACCCTCAGCCTCTTCAATAAAGCAGTGGTCGTCTTAGAGGTGTGTTTGGGGTCATTATCATGCTGGAACACTGCCCTGCGACCCAGTTTCCGGAGGGAGGGGATCATGCTCTGCTCAGTATTTCACAGTACATATTGGAGTTCATGTGTCCTTCAATGAAATGTAACTCCCCAACACCTGCTGCACTCATGCAGCCCCAGACCATGGCATTCCCACCACCATGCTTGACTGTAGGCATGACACACTTATCTTTGTACTCCTCACCTGATTGCCGCCACACATGCTTGAGACCATCTGAACCAAACAAATTAATCTTGGTCTCATCAGACCATAGGACATGGTTCCAGTAATCCATGTCCTTTGTTGACATGTCTTCAGCAAACTGTTTGCGGGCTTTCTTGTGTAGAGACTTCAGAAGAGGCTTCCTTCTGGGGTGACAGCCATGCAGACCAATTTAATGTAGTGTGCGGCGTATGGTCTGAGCCCTGACAGGCTGACCCCCCACCTTTTCAATCTCTGCAGCAATGCTGACAGCACTCCTGCGCCTATCTTTCAAAGACAGCAGTTGGATGTGATGCTGAGCACGTGCACTCAGCTTCTTTGGACGACCAACGCGAGGTCTGTTCTGAGTGGACCCTGCTCTTTTAAAACGCTGGATGATCTTGGCCACTGTGCTGCAGCTCAGTTTCAGGGTGTTGGCAATCTTCTTGTAGCCTTGGCCATCTTCATGTAGCGCAACAATTCGTCTTTTAAGATCCTCAGAGAGTTCTTTGCCATGAGGTGCCATGTTGGAACTTTCAGTGACCAGTATGAGAGAGTGTGAGCGCTGTACTACTAAATTGAACACACCTGCTCCCTATGCACACCTGAGACCTAGTAACACTAACAAATCACATGACATTTTGGAGGGAAAATGACAAGCAGTGCTCAATTTGGACATTTAGGGGTGTAGTCTCTTAGGGGTGTACTCACTTTTGTTGCCGGTGGTTTAGACATTAATGGCTGTATATTGAGTTATTTTGAGGGAAGAATAAATTTACACTGTTATATAAGCTGCACACAGACTACTTTTCATTGTGTCAAAGTGTCATTTTGTCAGTGTTGTCCCATGAAAAGATATACTTAAATATCTGCAGAAATGTGAGGGGTGTACTCACTTTTGTGATACACTGTATCTCTTATTAAAGAGATTAAGTCTTTATGTCTGATCATAGCTTCTGCATTCAACACTGTACTACAAGTAACTTCCATTAGACCAACGTGCACAATTTGTGGGTGGTCCTAATGTTTTGGCTCATCCGTGTTTGGCGTCTGTGTCAGGTATTACGGCTGGTAAGCTAATTTAAAAATGCTAAAAAGACATCAAAGTTCCTCTTGTGGACCTGAGAGATGTTCATGTCCTTCAATCCATCTGCAGTTCTTGGACTGAGGAGGATGTTTTCTAAAGAGTGGATGCACAACTTTGGCTATCCATCTGTCATCTTCAAAACCCATTTAGATTTAAATCCAGATTTCGTTTGTATCAAAGAGGAAGTTATGCCAGATGTTGGGTCTAACGGGCGCGATAACCCTCGGGGAGTTTTGGGATTGTTTTTAATCCCGTGCCAGACATTGTCTTTCTTTTGAGGGGTATGACATTGCTGCTATAACCTCTCTACTGGCCGAGGCTCGCTCTGCTTTGGACGCCTTCCAGCCAGCGGACACACTCATGCAGGTACAAAGCCAAGTGCAAAGACCTCCTTTTAATGTTTTGGAAGCATCAGAATTGTTTTAGGCATGTTACATATGCATGGAACTTCATAGAGTAGACACACACACAGAGGAGAACCTCTTTACAAAATCCCTATTCTGTGGCAATAACAGCCTCCACTCTTTTGGGAAGGCTTTACAGAAAGACCCATTCATTCAAATAAGCATTTGTAAGATCCGGATGTTGGATGATCTACTGGACTTTGCTTCACACAATACTCATTAATGTCACTGTGGATTTAAGGGCCCTCCCCAAACTGTTGCCACAAAATTGCATGCATATAATTAATTAATTATTAAATAACCAATGACATATTTTGTATTCTTTCAACTGGTGTGGCTGAAACACCTAAAGTTAATAATGAGAAATGATAGAAAAGGACGTCCAGATATTTTTGGCTGCACACAACTGGCCGTGTATGGGGGAGGGACGGATGGATGGGGTTCCTTCCCGCTGCGCTTTGCGATTTCCGGGACTGGTCTGGGCACCTGCGTAACTGGGGAAGGGGGCGTGGTCAGATGAAGTGTGGAAAGCCAAAAATGTCAGGTAATAAGAAGCGACTCTCCTTGATGAGATCAGGGTTGTGCAAACAGCAGCGCATTCACAATTGGGAACTGGAAATGACTAGATCTATAGATGAAGGGGGAAAATAAATAAAAAAGAGAACAATAAAAAAACCAAGGCGCTCGAGTGGCTGTCGGCCGGCTGGGTGCCTACACAGACATGATTGGCTGTGTCCGAGGGAAGGGGAAGTGCTGTGATGGATTGCCACCCTGTCCACAGTATTCCTGCCTCGTTGCTAGTGTTTCCCGCTGCAACCCTGACCAGGTCCAATTGCCCGATTGCATCATGCTCCCTACCCACTCTGATTGAGGAGAACAAAGCCCCCTCCGACACGTGGGCACCAGTCGTATGCATTTTTTCACCTGCACTGGGCGAGTGCTAATGTGGATCAGCCCTGTGTACGGAGAGACACACCCTGATCAACGCACTCCTTCGCCGCCCCTGTGCAGGCGCCATCAATCAGCCAGCAGATGAACAACTATATGAACAACAGGCCAATCGTTGTTCATGTGGCCGCTCAGCCCAGCCGGATGGCAGAGATGAGATTCGATACGATGTATTCGAGATCCCAGCTCTGGTGTGCTAGCGTGTGTTTTGACCGCTGAGCCACCTGAGCGGCCCGTAAATGTATTGTTTAAGGGCAGTTGTAGCCTAGTGGTTAAGGTACTGGACTAGTAATTAAAAGGTTGCTGGTTTAAGCCCCATCGCTGCCAGTTGGCTGCTGTTGGGCCCTTGAGCAAGGCCCTTAACCCTCAACTGCTCAGACTATTCTGTCACACTACTATATAAAGGCGTCTGCTAAATGCCAACAGTGTAAATGTTTATAGCAGGCGTATTATGTACTTAGATAGCTTGGTTATATCTAGGGCTGTTCTCCACACAGCACTCCAAAACACACTTTGATACTTACAGGCCTGAAGACGTGGATGTCCTGAGTGCGGGTTATCAGGTGGGCGTTTTTGGCGGTGCAAGTGGCCGTCTCCAATTTGTCTCCTGTCAACATCCAGACCTTTCCAAAGAAACAAAGAAGTTACATGACCTTGACCATCACAACTTAACACCTATTCCACATACGCAGCAAATTTAAATATTTGCTCCCACATGTGTAGTTTAATTTTTCAAAACCTCTCCCCTGGGATCAGATACATAACATTAAAGCCACCTCCTTGTTTCTACACTCACTGTCCATTTTATCAGCTCCACTTACCATATAGAAGCACTTTGTAGTTCTACAATTACTGACTGTAGTCCATCTGTTTTTCTACATACTTTTTTAGCCTGCTTTCACTCTATTCATCAATGGTCAGGACCCCCACAGGACCACCACAGAGTAGGTATTATTTGGGTGGTGGATCATTCTCAGCACTGCACTGACATGGTGGTGGTGTGTTAGTGTGTGTTGTGCTGGTATGAGTGGATCAGACACAGCAATGCTGATGGAGTTTTTAAACACCTCACTGTCACTGCTGGACTGAGAATAGTCCACCAACCAAAAACATCCAGCCAACAGCACCCCACGGGCAGCGTCCTGTGACCACTGATGAAGGTCTAGAAGATGACCAACTCAAACAGCAGCAATAGATGAGCGATCGTCTCTGACTTTACATCTACAAGGTGGACCAACTTGGTAGGAGTGTCTAATTGAGTGGACAGTGAGTGGACACGGTATTTAAAAACTCCAGCAGCGCTGCTGTGTCTGATCCACTCATACCAGCACAACACACACTAACACACCACCACCATGTCAGTGTCACTGCAGTGCTGAGAATGATCCACCACCCAAATAATACCTGCTCTGTGGTGGTCCTGTGAGAGTCCTGACCATTGAAGAACAGCATGAAAGGGGGCTAACAAAGCATGCAGAGAAACAGATGGACTACAGTCAGTAATTGTAGAACTACAAAGTGCTTCTATATGGTAAGTGGAGCTGATAAAATGGACAGTGTGTGTAGAAACAAGAAGGTGGTTTTAATGTTATGGCTGATCAGGGTATATCCAATAAGTCCAATAAGCTTACTGTCAACTGTCCACATATTTTTGACCAAATAGTGAAGCCTAAGTGTGCTAGCATTAACAGCTATTAACAGTGTTTAAACTCGAGTCTCACTTTGATTCCAGCATTGCGCAGGATCTCCAGTGTGGGTCTCACATCGGCCTGTAGCTGGTCCTCCACCCCGGTCAGACACAGCAGTTCCATCTCCATCTCCAGACTCTCAAGCACCGTGGCCACCTTCAGAGAGCGGTCATGCACGCTGAGCTTTGCTTGGACATATCGAGCCTGAAGGACATCAAACATTGACATGTTAACAAAACGCCACTGATGCATTAATGCTGCCATCACAGAAGTGTAAATGACCTTTGCCAAGGGCACTGATACAGCCCCATACCATGACAGACCCTGGCTTTCGGACTTGTTCCTGATAACAGTCTGGGTGGTCAATTTTGCTGATTCATCTGACCACAATACACGTTTTCACAGTGTGATGGTCCATCCTAGATGCCTCCGAGCCCAGAGAAGTCGACGCCGCTTCTGGACATGGTTAACATAAGGCTTCTTTTTTGCACAGTAGAGTTTTAAGTGGCATTAGTGCATGTAACTCTGTATTGTAGTGCTTGGCAAAGGTTTGCCAAAGTAATCCCTCACCCATGTGGTTATATCAGCTATTGTTGAGTGGCGGTTCTTGATGCAGTGCCGTCTGAGGGATCGAAGATCATGGGCGTTCAGATTAAGCTTGCGCCCTTGGCCTTTACACACACTCCTTGAATCGTTTAATGATATTATGCACTGTAAAGGGAGAAATATGCAAATCCCTGGAGCTTCTAATATAAGCAATGGATGTATATACCAGATTGGCGTACCTAATGGTTCTAGAAATGGGATGTCCAACAAGCTCATGGTCAGGTGTCCACATATTTTTGACCTAAAGAATTTTCATATAGCCTCTTAGTCTTCCACTGCCGGGGACCCTGATCGTATATTCGTGTGACACACGCTCCTTCCAACCCCTTCTAATTAGCCCACACTTTGGTAGACTCATAAGTTAGTTCTCCAGTCTTGCACATGGAGAGTCACGCACTGATCTCTGCATTCCTCCACTTCTGTACAGGCGCCTCAAGCTACTAACCAGGGTCCCTACACAGCGTCAAAGACCCCTAGGGGGCGCCCAGCTGACTGGTGAGTTAAGATTCAAACTTCTGAGTTCAGGATCCCAACAGTGGGGCCGCTCAGGTGGCGCAGCGGTAAAAAGACACGCTGCAACCAGGGCTGGATTCTGAGTACATGGTATCGAATCCAGCTCCGCCTTACCGGTTCGAGGCTGAGTGGCTGTATGAGCAACGATTGGCCGGTTGCTCAGTTGGGGGGTGGGACAAAGAACCGGATGTGGGTCTCTCTCTGTCAGAATGCGATTACGACCCCTGCCGGCTGATTAGAGGCGCCTGTACAGAGATGAGGAAGAGTGCCCTTAGGGTGTGTCTCTCCGCATGCAACGCTAGGTGGCGCCACACTCATCAATGTGCGGGTGGCAAAAATGCATCCGGCTGCTGCTCATGTTTCGGAGGGGATATGGGTTAGAATCGATCTCCTCGGGCAGGGTTCGGCATAGACGGAGAGGAAGCACGATGCAAATCGAACAATTGGATGCGCTAAAGGGGGAGAAAAAGGAGAAAAAAAAAAAACAACAACACTGGTGTACTAGTGGAACACCATGCTGCGCCACCTGGTTGCCAGATTGTAATTTCTAGAACAATTCTGACAAGTCATTTCATGCAGAATGGTTGAGAAACCTGTGAGTATCCACAACTATGAAATAAATACATTCCCACAACGTGGAAAAAGTATAAATCAGGCTACGTCCACCGTCGCAGTGCCAAATTACAGCCTGGAAGGCCCAAACCCCAAAGCAAAAAATGAGATAAAGCAACACAATGTGAGCGTGAGTCACACAGGAACACACTCTCACTTCATGAGTCACACACTGAATCATCACCGCCCACCAGCTCTCACACACACAGTTCCACAGCAGTAAGAAAGGACCACAGCAAAAGGAAACAGGCATGTGTGCGGGGGTGGGCGTCTGTGTGTGTGTGTACATGGGAATCGGCCGGGCCCGCCAGCGCTCTCATTTTTTGGGTGATCCCTGTGGAAAACTTGTTGCTGCGTTGCTTGTTTTGAGACTGTTATCGACGCGACGTGGTTCCTCGGCAACTCCAGCGGATATCTTGAGCTCGCTCGGTCCAAACCTGGACGTTTCGAAGGTGGAAAGCGGGATACGGGAAGTCACGTCCGGTGTAAACACCGACAGAGGGCGAGAAGAAGGTTCTGGGTTTTAGTCTCAGAACGGTACTAGAGAATGCGAGACGTGTCAGAATGTCGATGTCTCACTAACGGCTTTAGCAAACACCCCTGTGGGACTTTTTGGAAAAGAGACGTGAAGGTCAGATGAGCTCGGTGATATTTGAGAGTCAAATGTCTTTTCAGCCAACCACATCTGGCATCTGACTGGCTGCCCCGAGTCTCATCACGGGAGCCTCATCTGTACGGATGATGACAATCCAGAGCCGTTCTAGTTCATCCCGGAGGTGTTCGATTGGGATTTGACCTTGTCTCGACTACATGGACCTTGCTTTGTGGAACGGAATAGGCCCTTCCCCAAACTGTTCCTACAAAGTTGGACGCCAACATCTGGAATACAACCCCATAGGTTTATCCCTCCTCCACCAAACTTCACATCTGGCACAAGACCTGATTTCAAAAATGCTGTGTTGAACCGGATGGGCACAAATTCCCATAGACGCACTCCAAAATCGAGTCAAGAGCCGAATGTCTTTTCAGCCAATCACATCTGGCATCAACAGATTGTGCAGGCTGCCACTGTGCAACAGTAAATCTGACTGGCTGCCTCGAGTCTCATCCCAGAAGCCTCATCTGCACGGACGATGACAATCCAGAGCCGTTCTAGTCTTTACGGACCTTGCTTTGTGCACTGGGGCACAGTCGAGATGGAACAGAATAGGGCCTTCCCCAAACTGTTCCTACAAAGTTGGACGCCAACATCTGGAATACAACCCCATAGGTTTACCCTCCTCGACCCAACTTTACAGCTGGCACAAGACCTTACAAGACTTTGTAAATGCTGTTTTAAGTGGGATGCGCCCATCGTGTGGAAAAGAACTTCTCCGAGGAGTGGAGGCTGTTATAGCTGCAAAAGTGGGAAGACTTGATCCGCTATATTTATGACTGATTTTGGGAATAAACTGTCCAACAAGCTGTCAGGTGTCTACATACTTTTGAACATAAAGTGCATTATTATAACCATTCTGTCTTTAGTAGCCACTGCCTTCTGATCAAGGTCCTGGTGGGTTCAGAGCCTCACATGCTGAAAAGGACGCCAAAGCAATGCAGGGCGTCTCTCCCTCACCTCTTCACTCCCTCACCTCACGCTCTCACTTCACCTCACTCCCCCACCTTACCAGTCCCTCTCCTACTTATTTACTCTCGCACCTGTCCTATTCACTTACCTACTCACTCCCTCACCTCTCCTATTCACTCACTTATTCACTCACCTCTCCGACTCACTCACCTATTCACTCACTCCCTTACCTACTCACTCACCTCACCTACTCATTCTCTCACACCTCTCCTATTCACTCACCTACTCACTCCCTCACCTACTTACTCACCTATTCATTTACTCTCGCACCTGTCCTATTCACTCACTACCTCATCACACTCACTTCACCTATTTACTCACTCCCTTACCTACTCACTCACCTCACCTACTCTCGCACCTTTCCTATTCACTCACTACCTCACCTCACTCACTTCACCTATTCACTCACTCCCTTACCTACTCACTCACCTCACCTACTCTCGCACCTTTCCTATTCACTCACTACCTCACCTCACTCACTTCACCTATTCACTCACTCCCTTACCTACTCACTCACCTATTCACTTACTCGCTCACCTCACCTATTCACTCACTACCTCACCTCACTCACTTCACCTATTTACTCACTCACCTATTCACTCACTCCCTTACCTACTCACTCACCTATTCACTTACTCGCTCACCTCACCTATTCACTCACTACCTCACCTCACTCACTTCACCTATTTACTCACTCACCTATTCACTTACTCGCTCACCTCACCTATTCACTCACTACCTCACCTCACTCACTTCACCTATTCACTCACTCCCTTACCTACTCACTCACCTATTCACTTACTCGCTCACCTCACCTATTCACTCACTACCTCACCTCACTCACTTCACCTATTCACTCACTCCCTTACCTACTCACTCACCTCACCTACTCATTCTCTCACACCTCTCCTATTCACTCACCTACTCACTCCCTCACCTACTCACTCACCTATTCATTTACTCTCGCACCTGTCCTATTCACTCACTACCTCATCACACTCACTTCACCTATTTACTCACTCCCTTACCTACTCACTCACCTCACCTACTCTCGCACCTTTCCTATTCACTCACTACCTCACCTCACTCACTTCACCTATTCACTCACTCCCTTACCTACTCACTCACCTATTCACTTACTCGCTCACCTCACCTATTCACTCACTACCTCACCTCACTCACTTCACCTATTTACTCACTCACCTATTCACTTACTCGCTCACCTCACCTATTCACTCACTACCTCACCTCACTCACTTCACCTATTCACTCACTCCCTTACCTACTCACTCACCTATTCACTTACTCGCTCACCTCACCTATTCACTCACTACCTCACCTCACTCACTTCACCTATTTACTCACTCACCTATTCACTTACTCGCTCACCTCACCTATTCACTCACTACCTCACCTCACTCACTTCACCTATTCACTCACTCCCTTACCTACTCACTCACCTATTCACTTACTCACTCACCTCACCTATTCACTCACTACCTCACCTCACTCACTTCACCTATTCACTCACTCCCTTACCTACTCACTCACCTATTCACTTACTCACTCACCTCACCTATTCACTCACTACCTCACCTCACTCACTTCACCTATTCACTCACTCCCTTACCTTCTCACTCACCTCAACTTGTCACTCACTCCCTTACCATACCTACTCACCTCACTTATTCACTCACTCCCTCACCACACTCACTTCACCTATTTACTCACTCGCTTACCTACTCACTCACCTCACCTACTCATTCACTCTCGCACCTCTCCTATTCACTCACTCCCTTACCTTCTCACTTCACCTATTTACTCACTCCCTTACCTTCTCACTCACCTATTTACTCACTCCCTTACCTTCTCACTCACCTCACCTACTCTCGCACCTCTCCTATTCACTCACTCCCTTACCTTCTCACTTCACCTATTCACTCACTCCCTTACCTTCTCACTTCACCTATTTACTCACTCCCTTACCTTCTCACTTCACCTATTTACTCACTCCCTTACCTTCTCACTCACCTCACCTACTCTCGCACCTCTCCTATTCACTCACCTACTCACTCCCTCACCTACTCACTCACCTATTCATTTACTCTCACACCTCTCCTATTCACTCACTCCCTCACCACACTCACTTCACCTATTTACTCACTCGCTTACCTACTCACTCACCTCACCTACTCTCGCACCTCTCCTATTCACTCACCTACTCACTCACCTCACCTATTCACTTACTCGCTCACCTCACCTATTCACTCACTCCCTTACCTTCTCACTCACCTCACCTTGTCACTCACTCCCTTACCATACCTACTCACCTCACCTATTCACTCACTCCCTCACCACACTCACTTCACCTATTTACTCACTCCCTTACCTACTCACTCACCTCACCTACTCATTCACTCTCGCACCTCTCCTATTCACTCACCTACTCACTCACCTACTCACTCCCTCACCTACTCACCTATTCACTTACTCACTCACCTCAACTATTCACTCACTACCTCACCTCACTCACTTCACCTATTCACTCACTCCCTTACCTACTCACTCACCTCACCTTGTCACTCACTCCCTTACCATACCTACTCACCTCACTTATTCACTCACTCCCTCACTTCACCTATTTACTCACTCGCTTACCTACTCACTCACCTCACCTACTCATTCACTCTCGCACCTCTCCTATTCACTCACTCCCTTACCTTCTCACTTCACCTATCTACTCACTCCCTTACCTTCTCACTCACCTCACCTTGTCACTCACTCCCTTACCTCACCTACTCACCTCACCTATTCACTCACTCCCTCACCTACTCCCTCACCTACTCACCTCACCTATTTACTCATTACCCCATTCACTCACTCACCTCACCTACTCACTCACCTCACCTACCTCTCCTATTTACTCACCTACTTACTTTCTATACCTCTCTCACCCCACCAACTCACTCAGCACCTACCTACTCACTCCTTCACCTCACTCTCTCACCTCCCTTTCTCACCTTACCCACTCACTCATCTCACCACACTCCCTCACCTTGCCTAGTTACTCACTCACTCTCTCACCTCACCTACTCACTAATTCACCTCACCCATTCACTCACCTACTTACTCACTCCCTCACCTATCCACTCATTCATCTTACCTACTCACTCACTTACTCATTCATTCACTGACGTAATTCAGACTAGCCAGTCTACCTAATGGTTTGTATTTGTTAGGTATGATACTAGTGTACCAGAAGGCCACAAAATCAGGAGAAAAACATGCCAAAGTTCACACACATTAACTAGAAGACTAAACCCTAGTCCAAAATACTTACCACAAAATATATCAAACTCTCTGTAGACAAGCACAGGGATTGATTATGGATCATTGAAGAAGTGCGGCACCAACACTACCTGCTGTGCCATCACAATAATAAAGGCACTAGCCCTTCACATCTGAGAACCCACCTCGAAATCCTGGTACTGCTCCTCCGTCAAAGACTTCTTGGCAACGACCAGAACTCGCAGACCCTCTCTGGCCATGTTGCCACACTGACAAAGACATAACGGGGATGTTCCAGCATTAGAAAAGCACTTTAAACTTTTGGTATTTTATTCTACATTTACACTGTACAGCCAGAAATATATGGACACCTGGCAATAAGACACATCCCACTGCAAAACCTTGGGCATTGAAATGAAAGTTAACCCCCCTCCTTCATTTCCACAAGAGTTTGGGTACTTGTAC
This sequence comes from Trichomycterus rosablanca, assembly GCF_030014385.1. Lineage (NCBI taxonomy): Eukaryota > Metazoa > Chordata > Actinopteri > Siluriformes > Trichomycteridae > Trichomycterus > Trichomycterus rosablanca. The sequence goes on along the minus strand of NC_086006.1, from coordinate 10,078,576 downwards.
ACTCAGTTACTTTCCCTTATCCAATCAGGGTCGCGGGAAGGGGGGGGATTTGTTCTGGCGCCTATCCCAGTTTTTCAATGGGTGCAAGGCACACAGTAACACCCTGGATGGGGCACACATACACACACACACACACCAATTCATCTGTAGGGCAATTCAGTGTCTCTAATTAACCTGACTGCATGTTTTTGGACTGTGGAAGGAAACTGGAGCTCCCGGAGGAAACCCATGCAGACACGGAGAACATGCAAACTCCGCACAGAAAGGACCCGGACCGCCCCGCCTGGGAAGTGAACCCAAAGATCAGGCATTGAACTGGTCATACCATGTCTGTATGACCCTAACTTTGTGCATGTGGGCTATATTAGCTCCAAATTATAAGTAATTGATTTATTTCATATAATAGATCTGCAATTTAATAGTTAAGAAGGGTGTCTACATACTTTAGGCCATATAGTGCATTCATAAGGCGTATATAAAAGTAAGAAAAAGTGAAAATACCTCCTCTTCTAACCAATCATTGTACTGCACAATGCCGGACATAACCACATCAGCGCCTTTCATGTAGAAGGTGATCTCTCCGTTGGACTCATCCTGAAATATAAAAAGGACACAAATACATATTAACAAACTATTCTATACACTGAAGTTGCAGAAAACCTGGTACAACAGGAGACTCCGTATTTGTATAGCTGGCATTTCATGGGACCCCTGGTACGTCTACAAATGTCTCTGACAGGTCAATACTACAGTATGTGTGCCTCCTTTCTGATGAGTAACACTGAGTTTGGGGTTTTGCCATTCCCACCTAAGTCACCAGATCTCAACGATATCGAACATATCTGGGATGCCATGCAACAGAAATCCTACACCTCAGGATTTAACAGGATTGTACAGTATAGAGTTCATTCCCCTGTATTTCTGCAGTCCTACACTCCCATAAGGGTCCTACAAAGTATTAGACCGGTGTGTGCCAGCTTTCTGTCACTTCAGTGTACATTTACTTATTTATCATTTATTAGGATTCTAACACCATGTTTAGTACTTCGGTTACATTCTTAACAGGACATTTAATTACTGGTTACACAAGATTTCTCAGTTCACGTGTCTCCGGTTTGGGTAGGAGAGGTGGGCGCTGATGTCCTGTGAAAGCCTTCATGACCTTGTTACCTGCTCGCTCTCCCTTTTAGTTATGCTGTAATAATCAGGGCTGCCGGAGTCTAAAACTCTCTGTAAAACTGTTTTAATCAACTAGCATTGTACATTATTAACTACATTCTTTGTTGTTTTACTCCAAAGGCGTTCTGATGGAAACCTGTTTACCCGCCGAGGTTAAGGATTAAAGTCGAGACTGCCGTGACAACTATGCTGCTCCTGCCGGATGTGACGGGTCTGGAGTAATTGCACCAAGAATGACAAGAACTCACTACAGACTTTATTGAAGACTAGAGCGAATAACAACTCTATTATTATTTATTTATCTATTTATTACCAGTTATAACTTTTAGATCATTTAATTCTGTGTTTGTATGCTTGTGTAAATCGTGTATTTATTTAAAGTATCCTCCAGACCACCCAAGAAGGATGGGCCCTGCTGAGTCTGGTTCCTCTCAAGGTTTCTTCCTGTAATTTTCAGGGAGTTTTTCCTTGCCACAGTCGCCCTCGGCTTGCTCAACAGGGGTTTTTGTATCTGTTGGTCCTGGATTTTGTAAAGTTGCTTTGAGACAATGTCTATTGTAAAAAGCGCTATATAAATAAAGTTGACTTGACTTGACGTGTTTAATGTCAAACACAATCATGGACAATTTAGTATCTCCAATTCACTTCACTTGCATGTCTTTGGACTGTGGGAGGAAACCGGAGCTCCCGGAGGAAACCCACGCAGACATGGGGAGAACATGCAAACTCCACACAGAAAGGACCCAGACTGCTCAAACTGGGAATCGAACCCAGGACTTTCTTGCTGCGAGGCGACAATCTTACTCAATTAAGTAATAATTGCATTATATATTTAAGCAATAGAACACGAGAGGGAGTGTGTTATCACGAATAACATCACGGCTGTGATGATCTATGGTACTCGCCTACGGCTCGTGCCTGCGACCGAATCACAGCCGTGATGTTATTCGTGATAACACACGACCTCAAACGTTCTATTGCTTTTATACAACAGTTTTTACAAAATAAAGAAAGAAGCCCTGAATTTCTTAATAAATATGCTTTAATATTGATAATACCTTGCGCCAAAAAGTAGTTCCACAACGAATATAAAGTTTAACACTACAAAGCAGACATTCCAAGTTGCAAAAACTCATTTCAGGGAGGTAAGAAGAACAAGAAGAAAAAGGCAAGAACCTCCGAAGGAAAAAAAAAGAAATAAAAAACCTATTGCACACACCAGAGGATATTGGCTATTAAGCTAACTGTTCGCGCTACAAACACATTAATGTTCCCTACAGAGTGCACTAGATTGTGTATCAGATAACGAATTTAAAACACCATCGGGAAAAAAGTCTGTGTTGCCTGCGTGCGCGTTTGTGTGCATGAAGCTTGTCGTTAATGGCAACGCGTCTGCGGAGTAATACAGTTGTGGTGTGAAAAGACCGTGCTGTTATCACATACAGTATATAAACTGATCAGGTCTGTGAACTGATTCAACTTTGTGGATGTTTTCTATAACATTTACACAGATTTTTTTTTTTAATGCGATTAAATGCGATTAATCGCGATTAACTATATGAAATTCTGAGATTAATCGCGACTAAAATTTTTAATCGTTTGACAGCCCTGATATATATATATATATATATATATATATATATATATACTGTATATACAGTGTATCACAAAAGTGAGTACACCCCTCACATTTCTGCAGATATTTAAGTATATCTTTTCATGGGACAACACTGACAAAATGACACTTTGACACAATGAAAAGTAGTCTGTGTGCAGCTTATATAACAGTGTAAATTTATTCTTCCCTCAAAATAACTCAATATACAGCCATTAATGTCTAAACCACCGGCAACAAAAGTGAGTACACCCCTAAGAGACTACACCCCTAAATGTCCAAATTGAGCACTGCTTGTCAGTTTCCCTCCAAAATGTCATGTGATTTGTTAGTGTTTTTAGGTCTCAGGTGTGCATAGGGAGCAGGTGTGTTCAATTTAGTAGTACAACTCTCACACTCTCTCATACTGGTCACTGAAAGTTCCAACATGGCACCTCATGGCAAAGAACTCTCTGAGGATCTTAAAAGACGAATTGTTGCGCTACATGAAGATGGCCAAGGCTACAAGAAGATTGCCAACACCCTGAAACTGAGCTGCAGCACAGTGGCCAAGATCATCCAGCATTTTAAAAGAGCAGGGTCCACTCAGAACAGACCTCGCGTTGGTCGTCCAAAGAAGCTGAGTGCACGTGCTCAGCGTCACATCCAACTGCTGTCTTTGAAAGATAGGCGGAGGAGTGCTGTCAGCATTGCTGCAGTGATTGAAAAGGTGGGGGGTCAGCCTGTCAGTGCTCAGACCATACGCCGCACACTACATCAAATTGGTCTGCATGGCTGTCACCCCAGAAGGAAGCCTCTTCTGAAGTCTCTACACAAGAAAGCCCGCAAACAGTTTGCTGAAGACATGTCAACAAAGGACATGGATTACTGGAACCATGTCCTATGGTCTGATGAGACCAAGATTAATTTGTTTGGTTCAGATGGTCTCAAGCATGTGTGGCGGCAATCAGGTGAGGAGTACAAAGATAAGTGTGTCATGCCTACAGTCAAGCATGGTGGTGGGAATGCCATGGTCTGGGGCTGCATGAGTGCAGCAGGTGTTGGGGAGTTACATTTCATTGAGGGACACATGAACTCCAATATGTACTGTGAAATACTGAAGCAGAGCATGATCCCCTCCCTCCGGAAACTGGGTCGCAGGGCAGTGTTCCAGCATGATAATGACCCCAAACACACCTCTAAGACGACCACTGCTTTATTGAAGAGGCTGAGGGTAAAGGTGATGGACTGGCCAAGCATGTCTCCAGACCTAAACCCAATAGAACATCTTTGGGGCATCCTCAAGCGGAAGGTGGAGGAGCGCAAAGTCTCGAATATCCGCCAGCTCCGTGATGTCGTCATGGAGGAGTGGAAAAGCATTCCAGTGGCAACCTGTGAAGCTCTGGTAAACTCCATGCCCAGGAGAGTTAAGGCAGTTCTGGGAAATAATGGTGGCCACACAAAATATTGACACTTCAGGAACTTTCACTAAGGGGTGTACTCACTTTTGTTGCCGGTGGTTTAGACATTAATGGCTGTATATTGAGTTATTTTGAGGGAAGAATAAATTTACACTGTTATATAAGCTGCACACAGACTACTTTTCATTGTGTCGAAGTGTCATTTTGTCAGTGTTGTCCCATGAAAAGATATACTTAAATATCTGCAGAAATGTGAGGGGTGTACTCACTTTTGTGATACACTGTATACAGTGGGGGAAATAAGTATTTGATCCCCTGCTGATTTTGTAAGTTTACCCCCTTACAAAGACTTGAACAGTCTATAATTTTTATGGAAGGTTTATTTTAACAGAGAGAGACAGAATATCAACAAAAAATTTAGAAAAAAAACATTAAATAAAAGTTATAAATTAATTTGTATTTAATTAAGGGAAATAAGTATTTGATCCCCTACCAACCAGCAAGAATTCTGACCCCCATAGACCGGTTATGTGCCCATGAGGCACACAAATTAGTCCTGTCCCTGTAAAAAATTGACAAGCTCCTCCCGTGTAATTCTGGACTGACCTCACCTTTCTCAGAATCATTCTTACCCCACCAGGTGAGATCTTGCATGGAGCTCCAGAGTGAGGGTGATTGACTGTGATCTTGTATTTCTTCCATTTTCGAATTATCGCACCAACAGTGGTCTCTTTCTCACCAAGCTTCTTGCTGATGGTCTTCTAGCCCATTCCAGCCTTGTGCAGGTCTACAATCTTGTCCCTGACGTCCTTTGATAGCTCTTTGGTCTTGCCCATGGTGGTCGAGAGATTTGAACGGAAGAAACTGATTCTTTGACAGGAGTCTTTTATACAGGGACAGGACTAATTTGTGTGCCTCATGGGCACATAACCGGTCTGTGGGGGTCAGAATTCTTGCTGGTTGGTAGGGGATCAAATACTTATTTCCCTTAGTTAAATACAAATTAATTTATAACCTTTATTTAATGTTTTCTTTCTGGATTTTTTGTTGATATTCTGTCTCTCTCTGTTAAAATAAACCTTCCATAAAAATTACAGACTGTTCAAGTCTTTGTAAGGGGGTAAACTTACAAAATCAGCAGGGGATCAAATACTTATTTCCCCCACTGTATATACAGTATATATAAAACCTGATGCCTCAACAAGACAGTAGGTGTCACTGTTGCAACATGTATGAAACTCCTCATTCCATTTTTTGCTCAACAGCAAAAAATATTTCTCTTGGCCATTTTTAGTGACGTGCTTTATTCATCTACAACCTTTAATACACAGGTGTATGACTTATAACTGTACCCAAGGTACCTACCACGTCTACAGTGGTACCTTGTAACTACAAGAACCCTAAACTCAAAATCTTTGAAACTCGATGCCCTTCGTCGAGAAATTTGTACCCCTAATCTCAACGTTTCCCTTAACTTGTGTTACAGCTCGAGGTTCTGAGAAATTGTAAGAATCAGCTTTTCAGAGAGAGTCTAAAACACCTATCATTAAAAAAAGCTTAATGTGACTTAACGTATTAAAAGATCGACACAGGAACACTAAACCTCTCTTAATTATTACTGCTCATTAGTTCTCTCCATTGATGAAATTCCTTGCTTGTTGTTTTAGTACAATAAGTCCCGTTAAGCTTTGTGCTCCGCCACACTCCATAAGAAATAACAGCACAGCCAGCGCAAAAGCTATTTTGTCACTTCTCATGTGAATGCGCCATAACTGAACGGAATACGGTATTCCAAGATCAAGCATCTCCACGATTAACAATAAAGAAGTACAGGTAAAGTGCAGTTTTTAATTGTATTTCAGTGTTTTTATATTATACTTGTGTTACTTTCAGTGTATAAGTGTCAAAAACAACCCTGTTATTTTACATTAGCCTAAAATACTGTATATGCAGCTCCACGGGACCATGGAACGCATGGACATGTTTTCCATACATCCTTATGTGAAAAAAAACCAAACATTTATTTCCGGTACAAGTGATAGGAAATGTTGAATTCGGAATATTAAAATACGATCCTTTTTTTAAATTTGCTTGTTTGTTATACGATTTTCTTGAAACTAAAACCAAAAAACTGCACATTTTGCCATTTTTCAATATTGGTTTTTGTAATGAAAATCGAACCGAAGGTACACAGACCCTCGAGAGTCCTTGAAACCATTTGAAGAGAAATTAATGAGGACTTCCTTTTAATTTCCTATTTCCTCAAGCACACTTAATATAGACTCTTATTCAAGCACACAACAACAGTGAAGCATTTTCTCCTGGAGAGACTGAGTCACCAGGTTCTGAGGAGAGGAACTGCTTTCACAGATCGACCCCAAGCCAAGAATAACAAGCCGCTGTGTGTGAGAATTTCAGTCTAATGATAATAATAATAAAGGCAGGTGTGGGTCAGAGAATGTGTTCTAGAATGTTTAATCATCTTTGGTTTGACAGCTGTGTTTTGATCTATATGGGTGTAATAATGGGGGGATTGTAAGAAGAGAGCTTACCCGCACTATGATTCCCATTCGCTTGCTCTCATAGGTGAAAGGGAAAATCTGCAGGATGGTGAAATTGAGGATTTGGCCACTAGGGGTCCTCAGCTGCATAGAGGATTGATCTCTTCCCACCAGAGTCAGTCCGACGCCTTCTGTCCACTGCACCAAAGACACCTAGCACAAAAAAGACAAGAGTCAGAATATTAGCAATCCCCTTTCTCTTTTTGAGGCTTTTCAGCCACAGTATTGATCTACCATAATTAAGCATATTGCACATGGGTTCACTTTCAATTCCTCACACTTCAATATCGAGGCGTGACCCACCCTGTTACACGGCACCTGTTAGTGGGTGGGATATATTAGGCAGCAAGTGAACATTTCATCCTCAGAGTTGATGTGTCAGAAGCAGGAAAAATGGACAAGCGTAAGGATTTGAGTGAGTTTGACGAGGGCCAAATGGTGATGGCTAGACGACTGGGTCAGAGCATCTCCAAAACTGCAGCTCTTGTGGGGTGTTCCCGGTCTGCAGTGGTCAGTACTAGAGATGGGACGATCGATCGGCTATGAATCGGTATCGGCCGATTTTTCATCAAAATATGCTATCGGCGATCGGCCGATATTTCCTAAATGTAGCCGATCCGATCGTGTGATATCTAAAAGACCACGTTAAGCTTAACAGCTCAGTGGATTGATCCAGACTTTGAGCTACAAAGCACCAAACATTGCATCAAAATTCGTCAACAATCGCACAGAAACCATCGTGAAAGCTCTTTATGACCTAAAATAACATCATTAACGTTGTGCATCATACATACGATGTAATTTTGCTGATTGAAATATTTACTTTAAAGAGATAATTCAACCCGGTCACATCTGAGTCGATTCTATCAGCACGTTATATAAACTCCTGGTTCACTTTGGTAAATCGGAAGCGGTTCTTGCTTGTGATGTAGATGAGAACAGAAAACGTTACAGAGCCAATCAGAGGCAAAAGTTTATTCATAAGCAAATTCGTTAGTTCAGGATCATCTGCTGAACTTTTAGGATAATCAGAAAACTTTTAGCTCCTTAGACGGAACGAGTCTGACTCGGTTACAGATCTGTGGTAATAGCAGTTTAATTAAGCTTTTTAATTGAGCTTTTTAATGTAAGAGTCACACAGAATGTTCTGTAGTAGCTGGTGTTTATTTAAAACCACGACATTTAATTAATAACAGTAAACACGGAGAGATAACTGAGAAGAGAAACTTACGCTTCGCGAAAAATGAATCGACTCGTGAATCACTTTAAGCAATACAGTGAACAGATCATTTCTCTTAAAGGCACAAACACACACACACACACGCGCTGCTCCGGTTTATCTTCACTGTGAGGCTCTTTTTAATGCTTTTCCAGACTGAACTGGATAACATTAAACCTGCGCGTGTGTGTGGTCAGTTAGACTAATGAAATATGTCTCCTGTGGGTAAAAAAAATAATTGTTTGATGTACTTTATTTACTGCAAAATTTGCAACACTCCCCCCCCCCCCACCCCCCATCGGAATCGGCTATCGGCCGATATCCCTGAAAGGAGATCGGAATCGGTGCCAAAAACCCCGATCGGTACATCTCTAGTCAGTACCTATCAAAAGTGGTCCAAGGAAGGAACAGTGGTAAACCGGCGACAGGGTCATGGGCGGCCAAGGCTCATTGATGCACGTTGGGAGCGAAGGCTGGCCCGTGTGGTCCGATCCAACAGACGAGCTACTGTAGCTCATATTGCTAAAGAAGTTAATGCTGGTTCTGATAGAAAGGTGTCAGAATACACAGGGGCAGCAAAAGGGGGACCAACACAATATTAGGAAGGTGGTCATAATGTTATACCTGATCGGTGTACAGGTGTTTTTTCATGGCTAAAATGTGTTACTGCCAGTGTGACATGGATTTTTTTTTTTGTTGTTGGGCAAAATAAACACAAAACACTAGCGCATTCACAGTACTTTCAACTTGCAAAATGTCAAAAATGAGTATTAGTTTCCAAATTATTAAAAAAGTGTAATTCATATGAGGGTGATGTAACAGTGGTAAACATGCCTCTGTCCCAAATCCGTAAAAACATTGGACGTTTTTGTTTCAGTACTTTTCAGTAATTTTTTTATTTTTGATTTTATACACAAAACAACTGGATTTAAATTTAGCAGGAGTGTCCACATCTGTTAGGCCATCCGTACGTTTATCTTTTTTGTTTACTGAAACTCAAATTCAAACTACACTAGGCATTTATCACCAAAACATTCATCACCGCTTAGATTTGTCCGGAACGACCAAAGACTTTCGGCGGATGCATAAAGATAAGGCAAACCAGATGCCATCCATTAGTGTAATGCTGAAAGGGGGAGCAGGGATTTCTGGGAGGCAGAAGTTATTGCCCAATAACTTCCAGACCAGAGGTTAGAGGGAGATCAAAAACCCTGTTTCATACACCCTTTGCGACTAGCTGCTAATGACATATCTCCCAGCATCCAGATGGACACGGAGAGGTTAATAGTAAGCGCAGCTAAACCACAGCCACCGCAGTCAACAAATGAGGCCTGACCCGGCTGCTTTCGTATAACCGCTGGGTACGTCATGTTTTTATTAGGAAGCGGTGAAGCTGCCAGTGGTTGGTGTAGTTCTAGTCTATGAAGGTAAACAAATCATATCCATTTCATCCTCCCACTAAACAACGGTTTTAAGAAATCAAACAAATTCAAAAGAGCCTAATCTTTCTGAAGGCTTAGCTTTGTGCAATGCCACACCCTAGCTGGGTGTTAGTGTAGTGTTGGTTTGTTCAGCTCTAGATGCCTATTATGTAGGGATGTCCCGATCCGATCTCAAAGATCGGAATCGGGGCCGATCAAGGCATTTTTTAACTGATCCGTATCGGCCGTACTAAAGCCGATCCTAATCCCGATCCTTCGTTTTACGTCAGCATGTCCGCTTGTGGAAATACATTAAATTGGAAAGTGAAACAAGTCCAACAGCGAAGTGTAATGTCTGCAATGCGAGCGTTTCACGAGGCGGTAGGAGCAGAGCTGCGTTCATTACTGTAGAATTTTACTATTTATATGGTGTGTGAGTCAAGGATCACACCGGTTTACAAAACAACGTAGTGATGCGCTCGCTTAATAAAGAAATAAATACACGGTATATTCACAAATTATCGGGAGCAGAACACTTTATTAACTTCTTCTGTTACGGTTCCGAATCATCGCGTTAGCCAAGCACGCTATTCCATGCGCTATGGAAGCCCCAAAGGGTCAAAACACACTCACTTCGCCTAAAAACGTCCATCAAACCATTGTCACAATACAACCACAGAAAAGTTTGTTACAGTTACAACACGCCTACAAGTACGGTGGCTCATAAGAAACAAACCAGATATCATTTAACCAAACGATCTACAATTACTACCAATTTGATGCGGCACCTAAAAAATAAACACTCAGCCGAATACAGCGAGTTTATTATTATATGATGAGAAGAGGAACCGGCTGTCCGCTAACACGGCAGAGATGCTGATTTTCCTCAAAAAGAACCTTCACTTTATTTTGAGTGTTCTAGTTTTACTACTACAATGCTGCACTAAGTTTGTTTACTTTTATTTTGTAAAAATAAAAGAACATTAAGCAATAGTTTGGATGCAGGCGATTTTTTTCCTACAGCACTGCAGAGCTATTCAGTTGTTAAACGTATACATTGGATTAATTTGAATAACTGTAATGTACTTGAAGTGTGCACTGTGTGAACAGTATTATCTAGTTCTTATCTAGACAATATCTAGAAAATACAAGTATCGGTTTGAGACTCTGTATCGGATCGGGATCAAAATTAATGATCGGGATCGGGAACAAAAAAACGTGATCGGGACATCCCTACTATTACGCCTTTAGGAGAAAAGTGTGTTCATATATCCATCAAAATAAGCATCTTTAATCCATTTCCCAACCCTGAAGAGTATACAAACGTGAGGTTCTGATTAGTCAGCCAAATCTTGCTGGTAACCATAAACTGTCTCGTGGTACCAACACTGACGGTGTGTTTGTGTAAGTCTGGTCTGCGTCAGCGCCAAACCACACGTCCCCTCTGACCTTGACTTAATCCTAGTCCAAAAAACCATGTATGTTAAACTAATCAGCTGAAATGATTCTAACATCTGACATGAAGTAAGGGCAAACAATACTCAACCCAATCTAATTCTTCCTAATTCACTATTTTAATTCACCACTGCTTGCAGTCACTGCTTGTGCAGTCACCCAGTCAGACATCCTAAGTCTCCCGGAAGTTCCGGGAGTCTCCTGCATACACATAGCGTCTCCCTGATGCCCGCAAGTCAGATAAAATCTCCCGGAATCTAGAACGAGCGGCCAAGAGCGACACAAACTTTATTCCCAGATCGCGTATTAAATCCGTTATCTGATATACAATCTAGCGCACTGTGTAGGGAACATAAATCAATTGTCTAATATACTGTCTAGCGCACTGTGTAGGAAACATGAATCAATTGTCTAATATACTGTCTAGTGCACTATGTAGGGAACATGAATCAATTGTCTAATATACTGTCTAGCGCACTGTGTAGGGAACATAAATCAATTGTCTAATATACTGTCTAGTGCACTATGTAGGGAACATAAATCAATTGTCTAATATACTGTCTAGTGCACTATGTAGGGAACATAAATCAATTGTCTAATATACTGTCTAGTGCACTATGTAGGAAACATGAATCAATTGTCTAATATACTGTCTAGCGCACTATGTAGGAAACATGAATCAATTGTCTAATATACTGTCTAGTGCACTATGTAGGAAACATGAATCAATTGTCTAATATACTGTCTAGCGCACTATGTAGTGAACATGAATGCGTTATCTAATACACTGTCTAGTGCACTATGTAGGGAACATAAATCCGTGATCTGATATACAATCTAGTGCACTGTGTAGTGAACATAAATCAATTGTCTAATATACTGTGTAGTGCACTATGTAGCGAACATAAATCAATTGTCTAATATACTGTCTAGTGCACTATGTAGCGAACATAAATCAATTGTCTAATATACTGTCTAGTGCACTATGTAGGGAACATAAATCAATTGTCTAATATACTGTCTAGTGCACTATGTAGGGAACATAAATCCGTTATCTGATATACTGTCTAGTGCACTATGTAGGGAACATAAACCAATTGTCTAATATACTGTCTAGTGCACTATGTAGGGAACATAAATCCGTTATCTGATATACTGTCTAGTGCACTATGTAGGGAACATAATTAATTATGTAATACACTATCCAGTGCACTATATAAGGAACACAAATCATCATCTAGTTATACTTTCTAGTGCACTATGTAGCGAACATGAATGCGTTATCTAATACACTATCTAGTGCACTATGTAGGGAACATAAATCCGTGATCTGATATACAATCTAGTGCACTGTGTAGGGAACATAAACCAATTGTCTAATTCACTATCTAGTGCACTACGTAGGGAACATACATCATTTTGGGTGAATGGTGTATAAGCGGTAGCTCAGCGGTTATGGTACTTGACTAGTAATCAGAAGGTTGTTGCTTCAAGCCCCACCACCGTCAAGTTGCCACTGCTGGGCCCCTGAGCGAGGCTCTTAACCCTCAATTGCTTAAATTGTATTCAATGATAATTGTAAGTGTCTGATAAATGTTGAATGAATGAATGAATGGAGGAGTTTTCTGATCCCCGGTTGATCTTTTTGGTCGAGAGCGTTACCTCATCAGGGCTGGAGGCCTGGTACACCCTGCACGTGTCCTCGTAGTGCTGTTCTGCCTCGGCCTGCTCCGTCACGCCGTTGCCCTCGTACACAGGTGTGACGTTGTGCACCAGAGCGATGGCCTTCACTGCTTCGTGCACTCGGCTGCTAATCGTCTTTCTTACTTTAGAGGTGACCTGGGGTCTGGAGGCAGGCTGGTCATGAGGAGGCTACAAAGAGAGCAGAAATAACGACTAATTAAGGAATGCAAGACAACAGTGCACCTATATGGTAAGTGGAGCTGATAAAATGGACAGTGAGTGTAGAAACAAGGAGGTGGTTTTAATGTTATGGCTGATCAGTGTATGTATTTATATATATACCAATCCATCTCGGAGCTTCAACCACCTCCTACCCCCATAGTAAAAATACTCTGTGCATCTGGGTGCTTGTTATTTTTATCGAGTGAGAAATGAAAAATGCATTGTGCATCTCAGTTCAGTTCTACCCAATTCTATCTATAAACGGATCATTTGTAGATGTTGTAGACAGTTCAGCCTGATTACCACTAAATTGCCAACACGGCCATAATGCCAGGACATTTCCTTCCACCATTGAAGCTAAACCTTCATTATGAACCCCACTGCCAAAATGATAAAAGTGCATGTCATTTAAACATCCTCCTGGAGTCCTCAGAGAGCAGATATAAATGCTGCCAGATGGATCAGAAAATGTGAAGAATAAGCTTGTGTTCTTTGCCGCTGCTATTTTTAGGCCATATATTTAAGGGGTTAATGGCGGAGTTATTAAATTAGGCACTAGGAGGTGGGGCACAAGCAAATCCTGCTTCCTGCTCTAATGACTTCAGATGTCAAAGGGACAAAGCATGTCCTGAAGGGTTAGAAAGCATGGCATGAAGGACTGCCCATGTGTGACCTTTTTTCCCTTAGGTGACTCTGAATTACCTGTTTGTTTGTTATGTAGGTTGTTCCAACTTGGTGGGGCAAAAAGTGTTAAGTTTTAGAGGTAAACTACACCGATGAGGCATAACATTATGACCACCTTCCTAATATTGTGTTGGTCCCCCTTTTGCTGCCATAACATAGTTTGACAGATACTGACAGATACAGATACCAAACACATTTGACAGATACTGACCACTGCAGTCCAGGAACACCCCACAATTGCTGCAGTTTTGGAGATGCTCTGACCCAGTCGTCTAGCCATCACAATTACCACTTTTCCACCAAAAAAAACCATGGTTCTTGAACCGGTTCTGTTCAGGTTTCTCTGAACTTTGGTGTTCTGTAGAGAACCGACGCGCGTTTCCACCAGTTTTTGAGAACCAAGCAGCGTCATCATCGGTGGGCGTTACATACTAAGAGTTAAGAGAAGTAATAACATGGCCGAGTGTGTGGATTATGTGCGAGCATTTGTGCTGCTGTTACAGATGTTTGTTTTTATGTAAAAAGCATCAATCTAACTATCGGTGATAAGAAGACGTGACGTGTTTGTCTCAGTTGTTGTTTTCTTTAGTTTATTAACATGAGAAGCGTTTTGCGCTTCGCTTTCACCACGACTCTCGGCGCAAATAGCCGATTTGCTCAGCGCTCGGGTTGAGCGGTAAAAGATCCACAACACGAACATCCATCTGTGTGAAATAACCATCAAATCCAGTCTAAAATACCACATGTATCTGTGTTTAACTGGATTCACTTCACGTGTGGTGTTTATGCAGCTCGGGGAGTTGAAACTTTTATCTCGTAATATCACACAATTCACCTTTTTAAAGGCGTTTTGAAAATATCAGCGGCAAACTGTCTCGAAATGTAATCAGGTGAAGTTTAAAAAATAAAAATGCAGCGATAAGCTCCAGCTGATGCCATTGTTGCTAACGCGCTATGCTGTACAACATGACGCGCCCACAGATGGACGTCACGGTTCGGGCTGAAAAACCAAGTATTCCGTGGTGCCAGATTGGCCCGCTAGTTCACTGTCTGGAACCTCTTTTTTCCGGTGGAAACACGCGGAACCGGTTCAAAATCAAGTTCGGGGACCGGAACGGGCTCCGTGCCGCGTCGGTGGAAAAGGGGTAAGTGTGGCCCTTGTCAAACTCGCTCAAATTCTGACGCTTGCCCATTTTTCCTGCTTCTAACACATCAAGTTTGAGGATAAAATGTTCAGTTGCTGCGTAATATATCCCACCACTAACAGGTGCCGTGATGAAGAGATAATCAGTGTTATTCACTTCACCTGTCAGTGCTCATAATTAGAGATGGACCGATCAGGGTTTTTGGCACCGATACCGATCTCCGATCTCCTTTCAGGGACATCGGCCGATAGCCGATTCCGATCGGGGGGGGGGGATTAGCAGTAAATAAACTTAAAAAGAGCCTCACAGTAAAGATAAACCGGAGCAGCGCGCGCGCGTGTGTGTGTGTGTGTGCCTTTAGAAGATACGCTTTGTTCACAGTATCGCTATAAGTGATTCATTGATTCATGAGTTGATTCGTTTTTATGTGAAGCGTAAGTTTCTCTTCTCAGTTATCTCTCCGTGTTTACTGTTATTAATTAAATGTCGTGGTTTTAAATAAACACCAGCTACTACAGAACATTTTGTGTGACTCTCTTACATTAAAAAGCTTAATTAAACTGCTATTACCACAGATCTGTAACCGAGTCAGACTCGTTCCGTTTAAGGAGCTAAAGGTTTTCTAAAAGTTCAACAGATGATCCTGAACTAACGAATTTGGTAATGAATAAACTTTTGCCTCTGATTGGCTCTGTAACGTTCTACATCACAAGTAAGAACCGCTTACGATTTACCAAAGTGAACCAGGAGTTTATATAACGTGCTGATAGAATCGACTCAGATGTGACCGGGTTGAATTATCTTTTTAAAGTAAATATTACAATCAGCAAAATTACATCGTATGTATGATGCACAACGTTAATGATGTTATTTTAGGTCATGAAGAGCTTTCACGATGGTTTCTGTACGATTGTTGATGAATGGTGATGTGATGGTTGGTGCTTCGTAGCTCAAAGTCTGGATCAATCCACTGAGCTGTTAACTTAACGTGATCTTTATATATCACGCGATCGGATCGGCTACATTTAGGAAATATCGGCCGATCGCCGAAAGCATATTTTTATTAAAAATCGGCCGATACCGATTCGTAGCTGATCGATCGTCCCATCTCTAGTCATAATGTTATGCCTAGTCGGTGTATAATGCATGTGCCTTCTATTTATTATTGTATTATGACAGTTTTATTAAATAGTACAATCATAATGTTGAAACCCACAGGCAGGAGTGGCTCGGCGGTCTAGAACTTTTGAGGTTGAACCTCAGCACAGCCACCGACCTGGTCGGGTGTCCAGACAAACACAATTGGTCGTGTTTACGGGAGGGAAGGTGAGACAGGGACTCTTCTTGCTTTGATGTGCCATCTCCGGACTGGTCTGGGCGCCTAGATGAGTTTGTAGTCACATGGAGCCTCCGTATGCAATAAGTAAAGCAATTAAGGCAATTAAGCCTTGTCCAGTGTAACATGCAATTCAAAATTTTATTGTGTAATTTTTTGTGTAGCGTTCAAGTGCCTCACTTTTACTGGTTAATTTGGATTTCAAGGCGATCCTAGCAATCCTACGGCAATTCAGTTAGCAATCAGTTAGTCAATATGTCTAAAGCAGCTAAAAACACTACTTGGGTAAGCGAGTTTGGAAAACTCCCAACCCATTCTGTGGACGCAGAGGGAGGGGGTGCCAAAACACGGACGAGAATTTTCGTATTTCGGGCAACATTAAGCCCCGCACCATCGCTGAATGTTTAGATGTTCTGGATGTTTACGTTCAACCGTTATATGGTGAGCTGTGCTGTGTATTGTAACTTCCATTTACTCTATTATTCAATTTATGAGTGTAATTTAATAACTGCCATGAAATGTGGCCCTTTCCTCTGTGAATCTGTGAAATTAAGGACATTTTCCCATGAATTTAGTAGGGCCCTAGCTATAAGGCTCTGCATTGGAACTCATCACTGTGCTTATCAAAGCACACCAAGGTAGTTAACAAAACCAGGTTACATTCGGACAGATTCGAATTCGAGAAGGGATTTGTACCTGAGTGTAGGCACTGAACACGTGACTCTGCACCTCATCCATGGAATCCATCCCGTAGGCCACAGTGCCGAGATGGAGACGACGGAACACCATTTCGTTCTGAGTAAGGGTCCCTGCAAAGTAAATGAATACAGTGAGCTACTAGGGCGATCTTTGGTCTTTTACCAAACTTGTACAAGCTACAATGTATTACTTGTAAACAGATTGGCAACCTGTGGCTAACTTCCAATCACTTGTCCAGTACCCTAACAGCTGGGATAGCCTTCTTTTTACATATAACATTTTAAATAAAGTAACTCATTTTTGCTTAATATAGCTTATACACTGATCAGCCATAACATTAAAAGCACCTCCTTGTTTCTTGTTTCATTTTATCAGCTCCACTTACCATATAGAAGCACTTTGAAGTTTTACAATTACTGACTGTAGTCCATCTGTTTCTCTACATACTTTTTAGCCTGCTTTCACCCTGTTCTTTAATGGTCAGGACCCACACAGGACCACCACAGAGCAGGTATTATTTAGGTGGTGGATGATTCTCAGCACTGCAGTGACACTGACATGGTGGTGGTGTGTTAGTGTGTGTTGTGCTGGTATGAGTGGATCAGACACAGCAGCGCTGCTGGAGTTTTTAAATACCGTGTCCACTCACTGTCCACTCTATTATACACTCCTACCTAGTTGGTCCACCTTGTAGATGAAAAGTCAGAGATGATCGCTCATCTAGTGCATCTGTTTCTCTACACCACCACGTCAGTGTCACTGCTGTGCTGAGAATGATCCACCACCTAAATAATACCAGCTCTGTGGTGATCCTGGGAGAGTCCTGACCATTGAAGAACAGCATGAAAGGGGGCTAACAAAGCATGCAGATAAACAGACAGACTACAGTCAGTAATTGTAGAACTACAAAGTGCTTCTATATGGTAAGTGGAGCTGATAAAATGAACAGTGTGTGTAGAAACAAGGATTGGTTTGTGGTTTTAATGTTATGGCTGATCGGTGTATATATATTTGTTTATGCTTAATTAATTAATACATAATTGTCAAATTATTGTAGTCTGGTTTAATTTTTTTATTAAAATTGTCATGAACTACAACATCTGGAAGCAGAAAATGAAAGAGCTGTTGGTGGGCCTGAAAAGTGTGTAAAAGCTAATGGCTTATTAATGCCAAAAGGTCTTTAAGTGTGTTTCCTGACACCTCAGCAGCACCCGTTCTGCTTAACTCCTTCAGTCATGTTTAAGTCAGACTTCCGCTCTGCGTTACATTACAGCTTTTCTCTCTCCATGTGGGCAACCACCGATCAAGGTCAGGGTCACCAGAATAAATCATACTGGATTCAAACTAGAGGCTTCAGGATACAGATCTGAATTCCCTAATAAGTAGCATGTCTTGTTTGCCAGCCCACAGCACCAGCACCATGGGAAAGCTCTGAACTCGCCGTGTGCTACCGTCGGCATTCCTTAAAAACACATCAACGCTATCGCCTCTCACACCAAACCGCACGTTGCTTTCATTTCAGACCTGCAAACGGGACGCTCTTAAATGCTTGAGGGATTACGGAGCATAAATCTGAAATCAAAAACCAAAGCTTGTCATTTCCTCTTCCAGCTCAGTGCTGCTAATAGTTCATTTTGAAAATGAACGTACAGTGGTGGGCTTTTTTGATTATATGATTTTTAATAAACAAATAATACAAATATATAAATAAATAAATAAATAAAAACACTGTATTTAATCTGAGAGAAATGGGAGCTCATGTGGCGTAATGGTAAGAGCTGATAACCACTGCCTGTGTTCCAGGGGTTTGAACCCTGGACTGGGCTTACAAGTACAGGAAAGTCTGTCTACCTGTCTGTCTGTCTGTCCGTCCGTCCATCCATCATTCTATCTATCTATCTATCTATCTATCTATCTATCTATCTATCTATCTATCTATCTATCTATCTATCTATCTATCTATCTATCTACCTGCCTGTCTGTCTGTCTGTGTCTATCTATCTATCTATCTATCTATCTATCTATCTATCTATCTATCTATCTATCTATCTATCTATCTATCTATCTATCTATCTATCTATGTATCTATCTATCTATCTATCTATCTACCTGCCTGTCTGTCTGTCTGTGTCTATCTATCTATCTATCTATCTATCTATCTATCTATCTATCTATCTATCTATCTATCTATCTATCTATCTATCTACCTGCCTGTCTGTCTGTCTGTGTCTATCTATCTATCTATCTATCTATCTATCTATCTATCTATCTATCTATCTATCTATCTATCTATCTATCTATCTATCTATCTATCTATCTATGTATCTATCTATCTATCTATCTATCTGTCTATCTATATATTTGTCTATCTGTCTGTCTATATCTATCTATCTATCTATCTATCTATCTATCTATCTATCTGTCTGTCTGTCTGTCTGTCTGTCTGTCTGTCTGTCTGTCTGTCTGTCTAACTATCTGTCTGTCTGTCTGTCTGTCTATCTATCTATCTATCTATCTATCTATCTATCTATCTATCTGTCTATCTATCTACCTGCCTGTCTGTCTGTGTCTGTCTGTCTATCTATCTATCTATCTATCTATCTATGTATCTATCTATCTATCTATCTATCTATCTATCTATCTATCTATCTGTCTATCTATATATTTGTCTATCTGTCTGTCTATATCTATCTATCTATCTATCTATCTATCTATCTGTCTGTCTGTCTGTCTGTCTGTCTGTCTGTCTAACTATCTATCTGTCTGTCTATCTATCTATCTATCTATCTATCTATCTATCTATCTATCTATCTATCTATCTATCTATCTATCTATCTACCTGTCTGTCTGTCTGTATAACTATCTATCTTTCTAACTATTTATCTTTTTATCTATCTATCTGTCTGTCTAACTATCTGTATATCTGTCTCTCTATATATTTGTCTATCTATCTATGGGTGTGTTCGAAAACCTAGGGAGCTGCCTTGCTGTCTTACTGTCTACATAGGCAGCTGACTTAGTAGAGAGGATTCTAATAAGTTAGTGACTTAAAAGGCAGGTTATTCGAACGCACTACTTAGATAGCGATTCCATCGGGTTTAGCATTTCGCGTTTAGCATTTAGCATCTCGCCATTAAAACCAATAAACTGAGGTAGCATAGCACGCTAACGTCAATAACATCTCCCTTCATGTACCGATAACGGTTACATTTCCTGACAAGCCCGAACTTGCAAATAAAAACACTCGGTACAAGTTTAAACAAGTTAAAAATCAGTAATATTTAATTTACGTTTGAAAATAACTCCATTCGTTTCTCCGCCCCGTCAGCCATGAATGCTGGGATTGTCTTGATCACTAAGGCAGCGTCTGATGCTCACTCGTTCTTGAGCCAAAATAACATTGAAATAATAAGATGCCTCAGAAGTGTGGATTTTAAGGCATCTAGGATTTCGAACAGCCTCCTTCTCGGGAGCGTGCACAGGATGACGTAAAATGCTGCCTATGTAGAGAGCACACTAGCTTTTCGAACACACCCTATATGTCTGTCTATATATCTGTCTGTGTCTATCTATCTATCCATCAATCTGTCTGTCTATCAATCTATATATCCATCAATCTGTCTGTCTATCTATCTGTCCATTAATTTGTCTGTCTGTCTATCAATCATATATGTGTCTGTCTGTCTATCCATCAATTGTCTGTCTGTCTATTAATCATCTGTCTGTCTATCTATCTGGCTATCATCTATCTGTCTGTCTGTATATATATATCAATCTATCATATATCTGTCTATCTATATATTTATCTGTCTGTCTACTGTATATATTTGTCTATGTATCTGTCTGTTCTATCTATCTATCTAACTGAATGATTGGAAATGGACTTCGACTCAGCCGATCAATGCAGTACTGCTTTCATTTTTAATTATTAATAAAGCACTGAAACAATTACAAGTTTCATTAAACCAAATCCTTACCTGTCTTATCAGTGAGAAGATACGAGATTCGCCCGAGCTGCTCCGGGATGGTGCTGGCTCGGACCACAGTTCCAGGGATTTTTGAATCTTTCTTGATCATCCAGCTGAACACCATCTTGCCCATATCCAGATTTACACGCAAACTGGCAACCGAATCCAAAAAAATGCAATAAATGAACAGTAAAACAGCCTAGCCATTGGGAGGTGCACTCGTCAGTATGCTCTGTAAACTCTCACCTGATAGGCACTATGTTGGAAAAGAGCAACAGGAAACGGAAGAACTGCAGGTACCAGCGACCGGCAAAATGCTGCAGAGCCACCATGACCAGTGAGACCACCACCATTCCCCCGAACAGGATCTTGGTCAGGCAGTTCACCTCCAGGTCAAGAAGGCCAATCTACAGTTCCAAACCGCATAGAAAGAGGGTTTTGGTATGAAATTAAATTAAAAGTAAGAATAAATATTAAAACTTTCCATAGCACATATTATATTTCTAAATAGAAATGTAAATATTTGTATAAATATTAGTTTTTATACACTGTATAAAGTTTTTCATGTTTTATTATCACTTTATCTTGGTCATTGTCACAGTGGGTGTGGTTTCACCAGAATCACTGGAGGGAATGCAGTAACACACCCAGTACAGAATGCCAATCCATCAATCCATTAATCCATCGCAGGGCCTCAACCCCCTTCCCCTTCCCCCAGACATCTATGCCAACCAAGTCTGTATGTAGATGTCCAATTGTCCAATAGCACAGCTGTGGATTTAAACCCTATATCCCATAGGTACTGAGCTAGCGTATCATCATTATTATTCATTGTGTATTTAAACCCATTATAGACTGTACCTTATTCTTTGGATTGGAGGTGTTCATGACGCTACGAAGTTCTTTGCCGGTGTATATCACCACACCTATCACTGTACCTGTAGACGCAGGTCAGTCAGTAAAATACAACAGACAATAAACTCATATACAGACTCGCAACATCTTAGCAAGAGCTTTAAATTAATTCAGAAAGAAGCTTGTTTACCAGAGGCGACGACAGTGCTGGCCCACAGCGTATTTTCGATGCTCAGGCTCTCGTTAACTGGAGGGTCCCCGTCTTCCTATAGGGTAGCAACACAAACAAAGAAATCAGTTTTTCTTCAAAAATGTATCACACTCAGGGTAATTTAAATATGAAAGGAAAATGTAGACAAGTGTAGCATTAATACAACATGCCAGGACTTAGACTGTATGGCAAAGTCTGTAGATGCTTGACCATGAGCTTGTTAGATTTCCCATTATAAAACTATTCCGACCATCCCCACACACTTTTTGTCACTGTTACAGCAATAGCCTACACTACTCTGGAATTGCTGGGTAATTATTGCTGGGTTTATTTTCATTAACCACTTTATACTTGTCAAGTTGGCAGGTCTGGCATCCACCGGGCACAAGGCATGAATACCCTGGAAAGGGCATCAATTCATCGCAGGGATTAAACCACACCTTCGGATATGACCAGTTTGGCCAACAGCACCACTGGAAGTTGAACCCTAACACTCAACCCTATACCAGACATCCCAAGTTGCAAAAACTAATTTCAGGGAGGTACCCCCGGACCCCGACCCCCCAAGCCCCCCCCCCAAAAAAAACCTAAAAACCTCTCGCACACACCAAAGGATATGGGTGATAACAGAACTTTTAGGAGCTGCTAACTAAGCTACTAAACTAACTGTTCGCGTCGCGTCACAAACACATTAACGTGTACTACACTAGATAGTGTGAAAGATAATAGATTTATGTTCTCTACATACTGCACTAGATTGTATATTAGAAAATAATTTATGTTCCTCACTTAGTGCACTAGATAGTGTACTAGATAATAGACTTATGTTTCTTACATAATGCTTTAGGTAGCGTATTAGTTAACGGATTTAGGTTCCCTACATAGTGCACTAAATTGTATATCAGATAACAGATTTATGTTCCCTACATAGTGCACTAGATAGTATTTTAGATATGAATTTATGTTTCCTACGTAGTGCACTAGATAGCGAATTAGACAATTAGTTTATGTTCCCTACACAGTGCACTAGATTGTATATCAGATCACAGATTTACGTTCCCTACATAGTGCACTAGACAGTGTATTAGATAACGCATTCATGTTCACTACATAGTGCACTAGAAAGTATAACTAGATGATGATTCGTGTTCCTTACATAGTGCGCTAGATAGTGTATTACATAATTAATTATGTTCCCTACATAGTGCACTAGATTGTATATTCGATCACGGATTTATGTTCCCTACTTAGTGCACTAGACAGTATATTAGACAATTGATTTATGTTACCTACACAGTGCACTAGACAGTGTATTAGACAATTGATTTATGTTCCCTACACAGTGCACTAGACAGTATATTAGACAATTGATTTATGTTCCTTACATAGTGCACTAGATTGTATATCAGATAACGGATTTATGTTCCCTACTTAGTGCACTAGACAGTATATTAGACAATTGATTTATGTTCCCTACACAGTGCACTAGATTGCATATCAGATAACGGATTTAATACGCGATGGGGAAAAAAGTCTGTGTCGCCTGCGTGTGTGTATGTGCACGCACTCTTGGCCGCTCGTTCTAGATTCCGGGAGATTTTATCTGACTTGCGGGCATCAGGGAGCCGCTATGTATATGCTTCCGGGAGACTTGGGATGTCTGCTATACACTCCGGAAATGTATTTTATTTTCATCAACTAGTTCCACCCGGAAACACGAGGCGCAAGGCAGGAATACCTAGGACAGGACACTAATCCATCGCAAAGTTAATGCCACCCTAATGGACAGTGGTAGCCTGGTGGGTAGAGCCTTTGTCTATCAAAAAGGTTGAAAGTCGAGAGTTCGAATCTTAGCTCTGCCATACTGCCACTGTTGGGCATGGACCTTAACCCTCTCTGCTCCAGTGGTGCCGTACTATGGCTGACCCTGTGCTCTGACCCCAGCTTCCAAACAAGCACATGTAATCGTATATATGACAAATAAAGGCATTTTTCTCCTTCTTCTCTAAAGGTAACCCAATATTTACGCAAACCCGGTCTCGGTTGGAATTTAGAGTGTGAATCCATCTTGTATTGTTTATGCTAACTATATCTACTATTTCATGTCCACTTTAATCATGATTAGCATGTTTAGAACTGATTCTGTTCACTGTGTTTCTGCTTATCTTAGTCTTCCACATTACTGCCACGTTCACTACGCTACACAGTTTTCATTAAATAAACTATTAAGACGTGCTGATACTGTATGAAGCTCGGTGACGTGTTTTAGATTTTAATAGGAAGCTAATCAGTAAAAAAAAATGATCTGAACTGTATTTTTTCCTTGTGTTGCCTTGGAGGATGCTATGCTGCACTGCAATGACACTAGCATGGTATTAACTTTGTAGTGTGTGTTGGATTTGTATAAGAGTAGCAGGTGCAGCTGTGTTGTTGGGATTTTTAGCCACCTTAATGTTTCTTTTCATGTCTGTATGTGAAATACACAGACTCTTTTAAGCAGATGTGCACTCACTCTGGTGAAGGTACCGATGAAGTTATGGATGTCGATGTTAGGTTCCTCGGCGTACACGTAAGACCTGATCTGTAGAAGGTCCTGAAAGAGGGCACACATGGCATTATGGCATTATCGACAAAAAATCCTCGGAAACAAGATCATTTCGTTCGAACTCACTGCAGCGGTGGGAAGTCTTTGTGTGCAGGACACCGGGAGGCGCAATTTCCAGTCTGTTTCTCCGTCCAGCTGGTCAGTCCTCAGAAAGCATGAGCCTTGAGACAAACCGGTGAAGCAATTTATTAGGTATACCTATCTGCTACGTACATTCACTGATTATATTATAAGCTACACCTACCATACAGAAATACTTTAATGGTATACAGTCATTAACTGTATCTCCTCTGTTGCTTTGCACACTTTTATCTATTGAAAGGGTTTCCCATAGTGCCCCCACTGGCCAGATGTTTGGGTGGCATCATTAATCATTAATTTTACTGCAATGGCACTTACCGGATAATGACATGGTAGTGTGTTGTAGTTGTATAAGTATATCTTATTTATTTTTTATTGTGATTTTAACGCACAGGGCGCCAATCCATCACAGAGCTTCAGCCACCATACGACAACCCCCCAGTCATGTCTGGGTAGATGCCCAGCTGGCTGAGATCAGAGTCACACGTAAGTGGCACACACAGCGACTTCAGACTCGACTCCTGACTCGTTATACAACAAAAGTCTGCATGTGTTAACATTAGTTACGTGTAAGAATAATATATATATATATGATCCAACATCATTCTGATCGTGTCATTTTCTGCTCTCTTATAACGCTCCGGCCGTTTTAACGCACACAATGGGTAAATGTTTTTTCCAGCCAGCTTTTGGCGTAGAGATGAAGCGTCGCTCCCTACACCCTCTTTTGGACATGAAACGCTCCCACAGAATTGGCACTAAAGGTTGAAAGGCCTCTTTCTGAACCAATCAGACCTTCTGATTGTAATTTTTAGTAAGAAATGCTGTTATTTGCATTTATTCAGTTTGCAGCGTCACACAGATGGTGTGTCAATGAAGCGCTTGATTGGCTTTCTAACAAGTTCGTGTTTTACTTCACACCCAGGAAAAGTTTGGAGGTTTTTATTTATAAGCACATTTACAAAATAACGGATTATATTCCTAATGGGACACACGCTTATGAATTTAATAGCATCTAGAAGAACATAAGCTAAGGTAAGCATTGTTCATGGATTTTTTTGCTGCGATTTGGATTTTGGCCGCTGTGCCTGATTTATCGAGCGCTTTTGTTTTTCAATGAACGTTTAAGCTTTTAACTGGTACCTAGTAAAGTAAAACGGCAAAATACAGTTAGTACAGCTAATCTGTTGTTGTTTTTTATCTGAACTTACATATTATTTGTTTATTTCTACGCTTCATTTCCAATATATGTTCTGTGTAGATTATATTGACTCGTGACTTGACTCGGACTCTAGCCTAAAGACTTCTGACTCGACTCGGACTCGTATTTTGTGACTTGTGAACAAGATTCAAACCCAGTTTTTAACAGTGGTGGCCTAGCATAACAGAGCGCTGATATTTACATGGCCTTCGTTTTAATAAACTAATCCCAAAATCCAAGATTAGGTGAAGGTGTTTTGGCCTTTTGGGGGCCACTGTGTAACATTATTCCTTTGTCCTAGCAGAGCAGTCATGCAATAAATCTGAGCATGTCTGTGTCGGGATATGTTTTCCAGAATGTACAGAAAGTTCCAGAACTTTAGACAGAGTCAGACTTGCTGAAAGCAGAAATGTAGTTCCTACTTCCTATTCCAAATTCCATTCTGTATGTGTGAATGTACAAAGTATTATTAAAGGCTATAAATAATGAAATAAGTACAGAGTTGATCCAGCTGAAACTGGAGTTTGGCTGGTGTGTTAGGTTTTTTTGAAGTCCCTGCCCCCCCCTGCTTTTAAGATGTGTCATCCTGCCGGGGTTGTGGAACCCTAGGCTCTTTCTAATTGACCAAATGGCCTACATCTGTAGGGCTGATAACAATGCACCCCTTCCCGTAAAACCAACACATCAAGCAGGCGCATTCCATCCCCCACTTTAAAGGATAATTGGGGATTTCGGTCAAGCTGAAGGCCAACAAAACTAGTCCAATCAATCAAAAGCAATTATTTCTATGCCGTGTTATTGACGTGTTTGTGCTAAACGCATGGCATCGACTTATTTTTACACCTTTAGCATGTCTGATTCTTCTCTTCGTGCCATAACTATCAGAACTGCTTTACCCCGTAACTGCTTTTTTGTATTATGGAGCAGCGACTGGTAAAGTCAGCTGAGAAAATCACTGGTGTCCTCCCTTCTGGACTAGTATTCTTCAAGAACCAAGAAACAGGCAGAGAAAATTATTACTGACTCTCACACCCTGGCGATAACTTCATTCAACCTCTCCTCTCCGGCAGGCGCTATAGGTCCATCTACACTAAAACTTCCAGATTCAAGAGCAGTTTCATCCCACAGGCCATCTCCCTCCTAGATAAATAAATACAGACTTGAGCGTGACAATATTCACCTGCTGCCAACTGACTAAATATTGTAGTACTCATGCTGTGTACTACATGCTGTGCACTTTACTGTTATTTTTTAAACATTCCACATGCTGCTAGCTTACAGTATCTGTATATTACCGTATATTACCATCGGTATGTTACCATATATTGTGTACCGCTGCTTATATGTACAGTACAGGCCAAAAGTTTGGACACACCAGTCAAAAGTTTGGACACACCTTCTCTTCAATGTTTTTTCTTGATTATTTTTATTTTCTACATTGTAGATTAATACTGAAGACATCCAAACTATGAAGAATTATGTAGTGAACCAAAAAGTGTTAAACAAACCAGAATATGTTTGATATTTTACCAACTCTACCTCTGCACAACCCAACTGATGGTCTCAAACACATTAAAAAAGCAACAAATTCCAAAAATTCACTCTAGACAAGGCGCAAACATTCATTGAAAACCATTCCAGGTGGATACCTAATAAAGCTGGTTGAGAAAATTTCAAAGAGTGTGCAAATCTGTCATTAAAGCAAAATATGGCTACTTTGAAGAATCTAAAATATAAAACATATTCTGGTTTGTTTAACACTTTTTTGTTTACTACATAATTCCATATGTGTTCCTTCATAGTTTGGATGTCTTTAGTATTAATCTACAATGTAGAAAATTTAAAAACATTTAGAAAAACCACAGGAATGAGAAGGTGTGTCCAAACTTTTGGCCTGTACTGTACATACATACATTGGTCACTGAATACTGTACATACATACATGCACACGTCCATACATTTTCTATATATTGCCTGTATATAGTCTTAGTTTGTATATTTTGGTGTTTAATGTTTAATGTTCTTGTGCATTGTCTGCAACTTGTACATTGCTTGTACACTGTATTTATACTAGAGAGATACCATCAGCCGGAACCAAATTCCTTGTGTGTATCTACATACTTGGCCAATAAATCTGATTCTGACCCTACAAGTGCTTCGCTTCCAAATAACAACATGGAGCTTCGCAGGCAAAAATTTTCAATCTTTTGTGAATTTGTTTATTCAGAAGATACTCCGACCTCGTGCATTTTGCATCTGTTTGTTTTGGGTATACTTTCGATTTTCTCGCTTGCTTTGCATGTCTCGATTTTCCTCGCAACTGCCTTTGCCATTTGAAAGACAAAAAGATATCGCCGTCCAGATGAGATTTGATTACGCCATGCCATAACAAGTTGAGCGTTCAAAGCCTCTCTGGGCTATAGCACGTCGCGGCAGGCCGTCCCTCCAGGCTGACTAGATGACGCGGAAGGGCTAATCTCGCCGCGTAACTCGCGGTTGCGATCGCTCTATTGATTTTGGCGTGGCTCGGGACTTCCTCTCTTTTTCTTTGCGCGGATTACAACCACGAGTGACGGATGTTTACCGTTTCTTTCCGAGGTCCGTAGGAAGATCATGTCAGCGGGAACGCGCTGGTTCTAGAGGGCAGAACAAAATAGGGATGATAAGTTAAATACACCAGATATGTGGACACCTTCACACAAGCTAGTTGGCCATCTAATTCCAAAACCATAGGCATTATTGTGAAGCTGAACCCGCCCCATGTGTCTGTGGGAATTTTTGCCCATTCAGTCAAATGAGCATTCCTTAGGTCAGGTGCTGATGTTCCTCTAGACCAGTGGTGGGCAAACTACTGCCCATGGGTCACACAAGGTCTGTTAGGCTGTCTAATCCATTATTGTATAGTTAATCCCGCCCCTTTTGCACCTATAACAGCCTCCAGACTGCCGATAAGGCTTTCCACATTACCTGTGTCTGTGGGAATTTCTGCCCATTCAGTCAAATGAGCATTCCTTAGGTCAGGTCCTGATGTCACTGGAGTTCCTTGGATCAGTGGTGGGCTGTTTAAACCATTATTTAGAAGTTGAACCCGCCCCGTTTGCAGCTATAACAACCTCCACTATATGGCCAAAAGTATTTAGACACCTGACCATGACCATCCCATTTTAAAAACATGCTTTATAATACTCTAATAATTACTAATTCAATTTAACTGAATTACTTAGGACTAAACCACTGCCCCGGGCCACATGGTTCAGTCCTTGAAGATTCTACATGGCCAAATTAACCTAATTACAGCCAATTATACAGAATTCTAAATCTAAATAAATGAATAATACTACATGGATTTTATGACTGTGAAATGTTAAAGGTAAGTCTTCAAAGGTCTTTTATTTTGTGAGCCTATTCTACACATTTTGGAAGTAAACACTGACCTTACCGTTTGCCCCAGGAGTCGAGTTACAAATTTGCAAAGGAGGGGAAACAGCTCAAGCATTCATAAGAATAAGATGCCATTAGTCACACAATCTCAAACCTTCACCAGGACAGAGCTGGTTAACACACTAACCTTTTCAACGATGATAAGATCTCCGACCTGAATGCCACTGCTTTTCACCTTCATGGTACCTAGAAGAGACAGGAATTTGAAGCAGTTGACTAGATGCAATTAATAGTCTGTGCTAAAAATCTAGGATTGAAGCAGCATTGCAGTGTATTTTTTACCTTGTAACTCAACGTCCCCTAAACTCAAAATCTTTAAAACTCAACTTAGTTGAGAAATTTGTACCCTTAAATTCGACGTTTCCCTTAAACGCAACGTGTGTGCGACTGCTCCTTTGCTTGGCTCGGCTTGAGCCGTGTGGTAAAACGTCATGCGAACATGAGACGAATCTGCATTTGTGTGGAATAACCTCAAATTTACTCTGAAAGCTCCACACTGTGTTCAGCTGTGTTTTTTCCTGTTTCACTTTTAAACTTGTGTTACAGCTCGGGGTTCTGAGAAACGGTAAAAATCAGCTTTTCTGAGAGAGTTTAAAACGCTTTTCATTACAAAGAAAATAATAAAACTTTATGTATTAAAAAAAACGACATAGAAACACTTAACCTCTCTTAATTATTACTGCTTATTTGTTCTCTCCAAAAGTAAACAATAAAGAAGTAAGGGTAAAGTGCAGGTTTTATTGTATTTTTTATTGATTTTTTAACTCTTTTTTAATTGTATTTCAGTGTTTTTTATATTATACTTGTATATTTTCAGTATATAAGAGTTAACAACAACCCCATTATTTCACATGAGCCTAAAATATATGCAGTTCCAGGCTTCCCATAGCTCCTTATAGGAAAAAAAATACTCAACACCACTCTCAGAACCAATTGACGTTGAGTTTCAAGGTACCACTGTATTTCCAATTACCATCTTTAACAATTCCACTTATTGTGCCTGCACTAATGATGGATGATCTGGAAAGCTTCGCAAAGCAGAGCGCTGGCAGGTGAAAAGATGTGGCTGGTGACTGTGCACATGTCAAAGGTGATGCATGATCGACCAGCACGGGCAAGAGGTATCAGCAGCTAGATTCCAATAGGGGAGGGGGTGAGTGTGCAGTTGGAGACAACTTGACTAGCAAAACAAGGGGGGAGGTTAATTTTTTTTGGGCATTTTTGAATTCCAGTCTAAATTGTCTGGTGTTGGAACATATGAAAATGGAGCAAAAAGATCATTGTGCTCTTTTATGATACTGAAAATACAACACTAGATTAAAGGAGACACTTGAAACTTTTGTTAATAGATTCCTTGAATAACACACAGCAAAACCAACAACACAGCACTTGTAATGTAAAAGACAGGAGGGAGTATTGCCAATAAATGTTTCACAGATATTTATATAAGGACTTCTGAGCCATGGTTAGGCTGGATCAGTTAGCTACTATAAGCCTTGGAATATATCTAACATTAGATGTTTATTTCTTGAATATGTGTTGACCTGAGTTTAAAGACATTATGAGGTTTTTACTGCGTCCTCACACTAAACAAATTATAATTGTGAATAATTAACTATATTTCTTCAGATACAAATACCCAAATCACATCCAGTCTAATCTTTTTACCCTTCTCTCAAATATCACTGAACCAGATACAATTTCACCTTCAGTTTCCAATGAGATTTACCAGACGTTGAGTGCACGAGTTCTCCATATGCTCATCAACAATACTCTTTTATGAGCCTTTACAAGAGTTTGAGGAAAGGGCCGAACCCTCGCTCGTTCCACTGAGAATGAATGACTAAAATTGTTTGGAAAAGGTCAGCGACCTCTAACCTGTATAGAGTAACCTCATACGATGCATATGCAAAACATCAGCGTATGCATGTATATGCGATGTGGCCGTCAAAAAGGTCATTGTGCTCTGGTATGATACTGAAAATACCATATTAAAAAATAGACGTATACATAATACATATAAAGCTGGAGCAAAGCACTATTAATAGAATGACATGCCGATATTTGTTAACAATTTGTAATATTAATATTATATTACATTTTTATATATATTATTATATTATACACATATATACATTTATATATGTATATGTTATGTAGCCATAACACTTAAACCACCTCCTTGTTTCTACACTCACTGTACATTTTATCAGCTCCACTTACCATATAGAAGCACTATGTAGTTCTACAATTACTGACTGTAGTCCATCTGCGCTGCTGGTGTTTTTAAATACTGTGTCCACTCACTGTCCACTCTATTACACACTCCTACCTAGTTGGTCCACCTTTCATATATAAAGTCAGAGACAATCGCTCATCTATTGCTGCTGTTTGAGTCGGTCATCTTCTAGACCTTCATCAGTGGTCACAGGACGCTGCCCTCGGGGTGCTCTTGGCTGGATATTTTTGGTTGGTGGACTATTCTCAGTCCAGCAGTGACAGTGTGGTGTTTAAAAACTCCATCAGCATTGCTGTGTCTGATCCACTCATACCAGCACAACACACACTAACACACCACCACCATGTCAGTGTCACTGCAGTGCTGAGAATGATCCACCACCCAAATAATACCTACTCTGTGGTGGTCCTGGGAGAGTCCTGATCGTTGAAGAACAGCATGAAAGGGGGCTAACAAAGCATGCAGAGAAATAGATGGACAACAGTCAGTAATTGTAGAACTACAAAGTGCTTCTATATGGTAAGTGGAGCTGATAAAATGGACAGTGAGTGTAAAAACAAGAAGGTGGTTTTAATGTTATGGCTGATCGGTGTATATATATGAAATACATAATACAATAAAGCCTTTCTTGAACTTTTGAACTCTTGATGTCTGTGGATCTTAACAATTAAATTGTGGCAGGGGTTAGGTCAGGGCGAGAATATAACAATATCTGGCTTTGAGTGTTCCCAGACCCACAGTGGCCACAATCATTTTGAAATGGAAGAAGCTCAGAACGATCCTAAAGTGTTCTATAAGACCGTCAGTGCTCGTCCAGCTGTATAGAGCACCAGTGAAAAGAAAAGCTCACCTCTTGAACAAAGCTTGCTATAGATCTGAGAATTGACCTCTTTGTCCCGCAGGTAACATCGCACTTCTTCCACAGCATCCCTCACCACGGTGACAAACAGTACAAAACCCTGTATAAAAAAGGCATATTGGTGGACATATTTTAGCCAAATGACAAAGTCATATGTCAACAGAATAGGTTTTGACTCACCAGTGGAACCCAGTAAGTGTACAGGGGTCCTAATCGGAGTTCATTCACAAACTGGGAGCAGGCCAGCAGCAGAAAGTAGAGATTAAAGAAGTACTTGAACTGGTTAAACAGCACCTGGATCAAAGCCAAAAAGATTGCCCAGTGGTTATTAGAGATTTTGCAGATCAAACCAGGTATTTTGTATGTTTATACATTTAATTGATTTATTTATATTCAAGAACCACTTAATTCTGAACAGTAATGCGGCGGACTTGGCATTTGGAGTCAATCACAAAGCATTACAGACTCACTAGGGAATTTAAACTGCTTCCCAGCTTATTTGTGTATTGGTATATTATTGTATATATATTGGTGACGACTTCACACCCTTCCGCAACCCAGAAATGACAAAAATGACAATGTATGTTATAGTAAAGTCATTTACTGGGACAATTGCCAGAAGTACAGGAGGCAATTACTTCCTCATGTTATTGTATTATTAGCCATTAATATGTGCAATAATTAGACTTGTGTCATTCAGTGGGAAACTAAAATGTTTGTGATTCACAAAACAACATTATTTCTTTTTAATAACTGTTATTATATAAATTATTGTAAATGAAGAAATTGTTATATTTTTATCTTATCCTCACACCTAAGGAATGTAAAGTTTTGCTGTGATAAGCTCTAACACTGTCCCAACATTTAGCATCCCAGTGCAAAATTTCTCCCTTCATATTACAGCACCCGCCAATTGTTATTTGCAATGCAAACTGTTTCTAAACAAAGATCTGGTACATGCAGCTTTTTTTAGAGGGACTCTTGTAAAAAAAAATCACTGAGCGATCAGCCAGGTTTAGGAAAATATGGAAATATATCAGGTGTCCTGGTGTCAGGTGTCACCTAAGAGATTGTGTGTAATGGGTAGCAGCAGAGTCTTACCCCAGGTAGGAAGGTAAAGAAGTTATATTTTTGGTTGTTGACGACGTTCCTGGGGTAGCGTTGTTCCCTCTTCTCGGGGTGACCTAGCCATACCGTCCGGGGTCGAAAATCTCCTGATCCGCAACACCCTGACCATGGGCAGCACCTGAAAATGTGCACAAGACACAGTGGATATGCTTTATGTTTATATTTATTTATTTAAGCCATCCAGAATGCAATACAAATCTATTTATGTAACACATTACAAAGGCTACAAAGTTAAAAAGCCTTCTGTGAGTAAAAAAGCAAAATATAATAATAATATTAATAATAAAAACAATAATAAAAATAACAATAATAATCATCATAATAAGATGAATCAATCATTATAATAATAACACTAATAATAATAACAATAATAATAAACATAATAAGTAGAATCATTCATTTTAATAATAATAATAACAATAATAATAATATAATACAAATAATCAATCATGTTAATAACAATAACACTAATAATAATAACAATAATAATAATATAATAAAAAGAATCAATCATTATAATAATAACACTAATAATAATAGCAATAATAATCATAATAAGTAAAATCATTCATTTAAAAAAAATAATAACAATAATAATAATATAATAAAAAGAATCAATCATTATAATAATAACACTAATAATAACAATAACAATAATAATAATATAATAAAAAGAATCAATCATTATAATAATAATAACAATAATAATAATCATAAGTAAAATCATTCATTTAAAAAAAGAATAAAAATAATGATAATATAATAATAATAACACTAATAATAATAACAATAATCATAATACGTAGAATAATTCATTTTAATAATAATAATAACAATAATAATAATATAATAAAAATAATTAATCATTTTAATAATAACACTAATAATAACAATAACAATAACAATAATAATAATCATAATAAGTAGAATCATTCATTTAAATAATAATAACAACAATAATAATAATATAATAAAAAGAATTAATCATTATAATAATAATAATGACTAATAATACAATAAAACAAAAAAATAATAATTATTATTATAAAATATTAATAATAATTATATAAGATGAGTTATAAATTATCATCATATTTAACATAATAATAGTAATAATAATATACTTTTTATTTACTTGTTTATTTAAATGTATAAAAGTTCACAGTCAGGTCAAATGATCTTCTCTCATCTTTAGGAATCACAGCCCGGCTAGTGATATTTTATATATTGCTTGTTGTTATATTTGTTGTTAATTATTAATAGTTTTAGTTATTTATTACATTACAAGCAGTAACTAAACACGCTAATAAACAATTATTTGATGAAGTCGGATTAATCTATCTTTTCCTGGCAAAATTGTAGTTATTATAAGATGATTAGCAAAGTTCTACATTTAAACTACCTGGAACATGGTGCAAAATATCCACATTAATTTGTAGGAAAAACACATTACACACAGATTGACATGTGCAGAGATTAACATGCAGTCAAAATCCATACTGACTAGAAAAGCCTAACCATTTGTAAGTGGGCTCTCAGTGCCTGTCCCAAGCCCAGTTAAAAATCATTGGGTTGAATGAGGATGAGCAACCGTAAAGTAAAACTGTGTCAAATCAGTGTGGTTATTTATTAATATGGGAGCAGCCGAAAAAAGCAGATGATAAGACTTTTGCACTAATCTTCTTCTCCAAAACTCACAAATGTATTACAACTGTAACTGAATGGGAGTGTTCAGGCTGTTCGGAGTGCAACACGGTCTACTCTTTCACTAACAGCCTCCTTTCTCAAACAAACCTTATCTCTGAGACGAAGAGGTTTGGCACGGATTTGAGAGTCGACTCAGGTTTGAACATTTCGTTGCGTGGCTGCAGATGATGAACCACTTATGGCACACCATATCCCAAAGGAACGGCAATTTTCTCATTTAAGTGTTCTGGGGGCTATAAATAGTAGCCTAGCAGTTAAGGTACTGAACTAGTAATCAGAAGGTCACTGGATCAAACCTGCTACTAGTAAGGTACTGGACTAGTAAGCAGAAGATTGGGCCACTGTTGGGCCCTCAATTATGACCAGGAAACTGTATGCTTTCAAATGAAGCAAAAGTTTAGGGAAGGTCCTTTCCTGTTCTAGCATGACTGAAAGTAAGGTCTATATAGACATGAAGAACAGCTTGGATTAAAGAAACTCCAGTGGCCAGCACAGAGTTCTGACTGAACGAGAACATTAATTTAGGCTTTCTTGACCAACATCAGTGCCCAGCCATGCTATGCAAAATGCTATTTTGACTGAATGGGCACAAATTTCTGTTGTGGCTGTTGTTATAGCTGAAAAGATCACTCTATATTGATACCATGGGATGTCCAACAAGTTTATGGTCAGGTGTAGAAAAACTTTTAGCCATACATATCTAGGGAACACGATGAAACAGAATTGTTAAATAATGTGATTTAGGCAAGTGAAAAACACAGATAAACTGTGTTTTTTTTTCAGTAACTAAACTGACACTAAATCTAGGCAGTAGCAGATAAGGGGTTAATCTACTGTACTAGTGATCAGAAGCTTGCTGGTTCAAGCTCTGTCTCTTCCAAGTTTCCAGTGTTGGTCTCCTGAGCGAGGTCATTAAGCCCCGATTGCTTGTAGTGTATTTAGTCACAATTGGAAGTCACTTGGGATAAAAACATCTGCTAAATTAAAAACAACATTATGAGCAAATAACTAAAAACTATCAAAATCCGCTGCCAAAATTGACACTAAAATGTTTATATAATGTTTAAATCTTTACTTTATATAGCAAAGAACATACAGTAAGGGGGAAAACACTTCTAAAATCCTATAAACAAGCCTAATAGATTCACCAAACCAATGTAAACACACTACATACAATCACTTTTTGGCAAATGAATAGAAAGTAAACAAAATCCCTTGTAAAGGTCACTCAGCTTGTTCTATTTAAAGACACTGAATGTTATGGTACAGTACCTTCATATTTCATGACTTGATATCACAGTATGTTCTAACATTTGCAACCCACCCCGGATTTGCAGACATAACAGCTCTTACTCATACAGGAAGGCCTTGTACTTATGCACTATTGCACACCACGTCTGTGGCAATCTGTGCTTATTTAATCCAGAACTGGCTTTAATTAATTTTCCATTTCATCCCAAAGGTGTTCAGTGGGGTTAAGGTCTGAAATCTGTTCAAGCCACTGCTACACCTGTTTGTAATGGGTGTGGCTGAAACAGCTGAGCTCAGTAATTACTCATATAAGCCACGTAGTGTATGTAGTGTGGTGAATGTGGTTTGAAACACTATCTATGCAGTATGTATGTGTTTGCATCAAAACATAAAAAACGGAGGACAGTACTGCATGCAATAGGCAACTTCAGGTTGGGATGCTTGTCAGATACTGATTTCTTGATACTTAACAACATGTTTAAGGCAGGATAGTCCAGTCGGGCATCTACATACAGACATGATTGGCTATGTCTGGGGGCGGTTGGTGGCCGAGGCCCTGTGAAGGATTGCCGTTCTATCCGGGGTGTGTTACTTCATTGTGCCCAGTGATCCTAGAGCAACCAGACCCACAACGACCACCGTAAAGTGGTTGTGAAATATGAAAGTGAAATGATACT
Source organism: Trichomycterus rosablanca (assembly GCF_030014385.1). Taxonomy (NCBI): domain Eukaryota; kingdom Metazoa; phylum Chordata; class Actinopteri; order Siluriformes; family Trichomycteridae; genus Trichomycterus; species Trichomycterus rosablanca. Next base: position 10,041,734 of record NC_086006.1, on the reverse strand, counting down.
CTGGACTGCCACAGTCCACATTATCGCAATAGTTATTATTACATAACTTGTACGTTGTAGCAATCAACTATTGTAAAAATGAACATCCATGGAGTAACTGTACAACCTCTATTTGCCAATAACCCTATAACACCCCGTAAGGTCATACCACACCGAGCAGGTACTTAGAGGCCATGCCTCTTTAGAGAATCTCTCTAAATTTTGCTAGGTATTATTTAGGTGGTGGATCATTCTCAGCACTGCAGTGACACTGACAAGGTGGTGGTATGTTAGTGTGTGTTGTGCTGGTATGAGTTGATCAGACACAGCAGAGCTGCTGGTGTTTTTAAATACTGTGTCCACTCACTGTCCACCCTATTAGACACTCCTACTTAGTTGGTCCACCTTGTAGATGTAAAGTCAGAGACGATCGCTCATCTATTGCTGCTGTTTGAGTTGGTCATCTTCTAGACCTTCATCAGTGGTCACAGGATGCTGCCCACGGGGCGCTGTTGGCTGGATATATTTTTGGTTGGTGGACTATTCTCAGTCCAGCAGTGACAGTGAGGTGTTTAAACATTCAATCAGCATTGCTGTCTTATCCACTCATACCAGCACAACACACACAAACACACCACCACCATGTCAGTGTCACTGCTCTGTGATGGTCCTGTGGGGGTCCTGACCATTGAAGAACAGCATGAAAGGGGGCTAACAAAGCATGCAGAGAAACAGATGGACTACAATCAGTAATTGTAGAACTACAAAGTGCTTTTATATGGTAAGTGGAGCTGATAAAATGTATCAGACACCCCTAGCCATCATATGACTGAGTTCAGATCTTCAAGCCACACCCAATGCTATAAGATGTATATTATTTATTTATTTATTAGGATTTTAACGTCATGTTTTACACAATTTGGGTACATTCATGACAGAAACGGTAGTTACTCGTTCACAAGTTTAATGTCAAACACAGTCATGGACAATTTTGTATCTCCAATTCACCTCACTTGCATGTCTTTGGACTGTGGGAGGAAACCGGAGCTCCTGGAGGAGACCCACACAGACATGAGGAGAACATGCAAACTCCATACAGAAAGGACCCGACCCGCTCCACCTGGGGATCGAACCCAGGACCATCCTGCTGTGAGGCGACAGAGCTATCCACCTAGCCACTGTGCCACCGAAAAGCCCATGAATAATGCCCATGTGGAAAAATTCCAGTAGCCTGCACAATGCCCTGACTTCAACCCCAGTGAACAGCTTTGGTCACTTTAGACATTTTTGTCCTTAAAAAACACTCCACATAGGGAATCCCTAAAGTCTGGACACATAGGCCATAGGAAAACGCATATTTTCAATACATTTCAATACATTTCAATACATTTCAATACATTTCAATACATTTTCAGCAACATTTTACTTTAGAATATTAGAATATTAATCAACAAATTTACATTTACATTTTCGGCATTTAGCAGACGCTTTTATCCAAAGCGACAGTATATTGTCTGAGCAATTGAGGGTTAAGGGTCTGGCTCAAGGGCCCAACAGTGGCAACCTGGCAGTGGTGTGGCTTGAACCAGCAACCTTTCGATTACTAGTCCAGTACCTTAACCGCTAGGCCACAACTTAACAAACTGAACAATATGTATATGTGTGTGTTTTAGTAAACATATAGTTAGTTATAGTTAGTGATATTTCCTATGTGTCCAGACTTTAGGGACACCCTGTATATTACTGTGGGGCGGAGTGGTACGCCCAACTAGGGTTGCCAACCGTCCCGTAAAATACGGAATCGTTCCGTATTTGGAAACTAAATGTCGCGTTCCGTATTGAACATCAATGGGAGAGAAACGCTGCAGATTAGACTGTTCAATACTAGAGCTGGGCGGTTCCTGAATCAACCGGGTTAATGATTCGAAACTTTGTACTGAATCAGGAATCACGAGTCCGAAATCTCAATGAACCCGGATCCTGCGAGTCCTCTGACTGGCTGCTGCTCAGCATACAAGGCGAGTGAGCCGACTCACTGGAAACACCTCTGACTCAGATGATTTGGCTGAACCGACTTCACTCCAGTCTGTGAATCTAAGCAATAAGTTAAATATTCCAATAAACAAGCGGTTAAACACACTGTATTATAAGTACAGTAGTAGTGGTATAGATTAGTAATGCAGCATATTTTCTTGTAAGCAAAAGAACAAAATATAGTTATATTATTATTAAAATGCAAATGCTTACAGGCTACTTTAGTACTGTACCACTTATAGCCCCCATGGTAATTTTAAACCCTTGACCCATTAATATACCCATCTGATTGGTAGGTGAGTCCACCCTCCTCTCCCCCATGATCAAGATTTTACTTAAAAAAAAGTGTCAACTTGTCACTGATGAGAGAAGTGTGAGGGGCCGAGAGAATTAAGAGAGAAGGATTTATTTACAGAAGATGAGAGCACAGAACACAAGTGATATTTGGATGCATTTTAATGCAGTAAATCAATCGCAATCAGAACGTCAGTATAAGTGACTCAACTGACTCAAGTGACCCAAGTGAACCGGATCACATTACTGAGTGACTCAGATTAACCCGGGTGCATAAAATGAACCGAATTTACCACCACTATAAATAGTGTTTGAGTAGCGCAGTGGGCAGAGCGCATAGTGCACGTTCTTCTGCCCTAGGTTCGAATCCGGCTTAGGGCGAAACTAAAGTAACACGAGCAGGGCCGGTGCTGGGGTAGGCATTGCCCCAACCCTCCCCTAATTTTCTTGATGCCCCCCTAAGCAACGCAGTCCACAACCGGGCCGCATGTCAGTGTGAAGATGGATTATGTAAAAATGTTGTTTTCACTATTGAGAAAAAATGTTACATGATGTTCTTTATGTTGTTTCACCTAAAATATGATGAAAATATAAACACTTGGCATCCCGCCAGCCCAGGGTGTTCCTTATTTCCAGTTCTGAAAGTTGGCAACCCTACGCCCAACAGTAATGGGTGTCCACATACTTTTGGCTCAATTCTGTAACCAAATAATTGCCAATAATTTCCTAATAATTAGCTCTAACTGGAACCTGTTATTTTTCTCAAATTTGTGTTTTATTTCGGCCTGAGAATGAAAATAATGTTCACCTGTGTCGGTATCACCCGGAACAAGGATGTGTGCAGCCGTCCTGTCACTGATAAACAAATGCATTTGCTAGGTATGACAGGACTAGCTTTATTAAAATGTGTGACAGAAATAATAATAATATATTAGTAATACATGAAAAACATGACATAAATTGTGAAAAGGAATGTTTTACAAAATAGAATTATCGAAAAATAAATAAATAAGCAAACCGACATTCATTACACGGCTACGACGCACTGCTGTGTATATGGACGCTAGCTTCCAAGCTAGCTAGGCTAACGAAGCACGACAGTTCCTACTCCTCAGCTTTCATTGTATTCATACGGCGCGCTGTGTTCTTACCCGTTTCTGTGTTTGTTGTCGTGCCGTTTCTTATGGCGAACGGGCTGTAAAGGAATGTTATCCGTCATTCCGGCCATTCGGAACAGATTCCTGGTCACAAATGGACCATTCGTGGTTTAAACAGGGCGGAAACCAAACCGAGCTGTGAGCTCCGATTCGCCTGGTCTGTGAGGTATGCACTGACACATAGGCGTCGATGGGCTGATGTTCTCATCACGATGTGCATGTGGGTTAATTTTCCATCACAAGCATGGTGGATCAGCTCAGTTCACCTCACTTTCATGTCTTTGGACTGTTGGAGGAAACCGGAGCAGGCACGGGGAGAACATGCAAGCCACCTGGGGATCGAACCCAGGACCTTCTTGCTGTGAGGCGACAGTGCTATCCACTTGGCCACCGTGCCGCCCCGGCTGGAACAGTAGATCAATTCTGATCACTTGATACTATAAAAAAAGCAACATTGAAAATCAAACCTTTAATTTTGAGAATTAAACCTCAATTTTGAAGTTCACCTCATTGAGGGGTGATCCAAAGGTCCTCCTAAACATCAACATGCACATTCTTTCTCGGCCTTTGTCCCGTTCGGTTGCGGGGTCGGCTCTCGGCGGATCATGATCCGCGTCGATTTGGCACGATTGTTACGCCGGATGCCCTTCCTGACACAACCCTCCCCTAATTTATCCGGGCTTGGGAACCGGTAACTACAGTGCACTGGTTTGTGCATCTAGTGGCTAGGTATCTATAGGACAAATTCAGTGTTTCCAATAATCCTGGTGGCATGTTTTTGGACAGTGGGAGGAAACCGGAGCACCCGGAGGAAACCCACACGGGGAGAACGTGCAAACTCCGCACAGGGGATCGAACCCGGGACCTTCTTGCTGTGAGGTGACGGTGCTACCGACTAAGCCACCGTGCCGCCCATGCACAAACTTAAAATACAAACTGTAAAAGAAAAGTGAAGGGTTTTCCAAATGGCACAGATCTTGTTTTAAACTAGTGCTTCACAACATGTCCAGTGTTGCATCAGTTACATACTATATTCTGTAAGGACTATCAACTACCTATGGCCCAGGAATCACTAGATGTGCATACTACAGGTAGTTCACCAATGGGATTGAGGTCTTAATTTCAGTCCTGGATGCACAGCAACCAGCACAGGCCAGATTTATCTGCGTTCAGTTGGCTACTGCTTTGTAAACTTAAGGTTAAATCAGGTGCGATTACATTTAGGGAGAAATTAATTACATACTAAATACAACTCACAAAACGTCAAACCACAGTTTAAACTTCATCCTTGTTTTTATTTTCAAAAAAATATCAAGAAAGGATGTACAAGGGGGGGAAAAAAGCAAACATTTACAAAAGGTCTACAATGTAAACAAGCCTAAAACAGACTTAAGATTTGAAGAACCATACGAGACCCCTTTGACCAAGATCTGACACAGTCTAGCACTTGTATATCACATCACACAAAGGCACAACTTGGCAAATGCATACAAAAAGAAGTGTACAGGAGTCTTTTCCAAATGGCACCTTGTTCTATTCTGAGCAGGTGTTGTGCAAAAATGTCCAGTGATACATTCATTATATAACTACAATCAGCAGGTTCTGCAAAGGCTATAACCATCACTTACTCAGAGGATAAAGGAGGGGGGGGAAGAGAGAGAGAGAGAGAGAGAGAGAGACTGTTCGGGTTGACAAGGAAAAAGAAAACATCTAATTGAGGTAGAGAATTTTGACCAAGGTTGATGTTTCAGAGCCAAGTCCACAACAACAAAAAAAAAAAAAAAAGGCACTGCAGTGGTGCTTACTGACAGTTAACAGGGAGACTGGTTTGCTTCTTCCACTTTCATACAATGTGTTAAGCACAAAAGAGTAGCACATGAGACCAGATATTTACAACAGTGCAGAATACAAGTATTAAAAAAAAACAACCAGGAAACACTGCAGAAAGTTACACAAGACAATTAAAAAAATAATAATGGCAAAAAAACTGCTCCCTGGGTTAACATATGTTCCAGTTTTAAGAAGGTCTACTCAAGCTTTGCAGTATGTAAAGAAATAAAGTGCAGGGATAAGGATTTCCTTTTTTTTTTTTGCTTGTTGTTTTGAACCAAGGATCTTCAGTTTTACCGATGAGGATAAAGGCCCAAATGCTTCATCAAGTAATGCTGGAGACCTGTTAAATGCTTACAGATTTCTGAAGCAACTTTCTACAGATACAGGCAAAAACATATAGTACACTTTGGTCATAAACACAAAAGAATCTTCTGCAAAGAACCTTCATTATAATCTAGTCATGCTTTAAAAACGCACCACTTTAAGAGGCACTTAAATTACATTTTTGGTAAAGACAGAAGGTACATTGGCGAGAATAATTTAAATATAAAATCTAGTTTCCAATCATTCTAGCCTGAACATAACGGTAACGTCAGTAAAGTATTATGAATCTACAGTGACCTAAGATAACCTATGAATTTATGCAAATCAGATGACATCACTAGACCAAACATCACAAAACATAAGAATACAGACAGGAAACTGTTAAAATAATGGAGAACGCAGTCGACAGCCTAGTTTTTTGAAAGATGCAGTAGGACAGTTATGGAATTAAGAAATTTCAAGTAAAACATACATTCAACTTACAAATATTGTTAACAAATACCCGCATATATTAAAGAGGCAAAAGCAGTAATGACTACAGTAGTTTTAGATTTAACTAAAAAAAGATTAGATTTAGTCAACCAGTTCAGGGGCTGCTCATGTTACTGCAGGAATAGATGTTAGACGGTCCTGTAAACGCTTAAAAGAAACACAACAGACCTGATTTGATTGCGCATTGAAAAAAATAATTGAGTAAATATACTCAAATTACTACAGAAAGTTCAGGATGGTCTTAATTGACTTTGCCCTCCTCCATAAAATGTGGAAACTGTGACTTGACAACACTCTCCGAGCCGTTCTTTTCTATTTCGGCAAGAGATGCTGGAATGCCTGTATGCGAGGGGTCCATTTTCATCAGCCCCCCTGTGGAAGCAACCAAAGGGCCTGCTGCAAGGCTTCCAGGAATTGGGATTCCTCCATTCTGGATGACTGAAATTTCATTGGCCTTCATGGTCAGTCCGTTTGTAAAAGCCGCCGCATACTGGTTCCATACGGAAGGGTCGAAGTTGATTGGCGGGGCGATCAACTCTTTTGGAGGTGGCATCATATCTGGGATCATTTTTGACTCTGCACCCATGGCCATTAACGTCATGGGGTTATCCAGAGACAGGCGCTGACCGCGTCTTGCTGAGTTATTCCACATGTGTGTTCCGACGTGTACCTGTGAAATAGATTAGGCAAATTAATGTCAGCAAGTTGAAGACCACTTGGGGCACAGTAATAAAAAAAAAAAAAAAAAACAATAAATACACAATGTAGGGGCAAATTACCTTAAGGTTGCCTTTTGTTGTAAAAGCTCTGCCACAGATGGTACATGCAAAGGGTTTCTCTCCAGTGTGTGTGCGTTCATGGATCTGTAACGCGCTGGCAGAGGAGAAGTTCTTGCCACAGACATTACACAGATGTTGCTTGGCGGAGCGGCGAGGGGCACTGGAGTTGGGGGACGGAGTACCAGTCGCCTGGGGTACCTGTGAACCATATTGACTGAGGGCTCCCAGGGGGTTCTCGTACGGAATCTGCATTTCCATCTTAACCAGGCTTGGAGGTGCTCTTATGTACTGCATGTGGCCTGCAGCTGTAGAGAACGATGTGTTAGCTGAATGATTTAAAAATTACAGCACTCTATAAATATTATAAACTAAATATGAAGAACTACAAACTTACAATATTCATTGGGAAATGGTAGACCAGGCTCTTCTTTGATGGCCTTTGTTGAGAAACTGGACGTCAAGTCGAGCGCTCCATTAGTTTCGCTGAAATTCTGGGCTCCATCCGACTCTGTCCTGGCAGCGGTTTCATTGCAATCATCTTCGTTTACAGACTCGGGAGATTTTGTCTGTCCGTTTTCCAACAGTCCATTTACTGGAGATGACGAATGCAAGGAGGCAGAATCAGACACCACTGGACTGCGTCCATTTTTGTATTCCAGCTCTCCAGCTGTCGACGGAGACTCTTTAAGTCCGCCGTCGCTTTCGGATGCGGTGCTGCTCTGTCGCTGCAGATTCAGGGCTGATGTGAGACTTTTCATATGGTTTTCTAAGGCGGTGATGCCAGAAAACATGGCAGGTGTGTCGTTGAGGGGCTGATCCCCTTTGGAAACGGGTACTGGGGACACCTCGGAGCTGTTGAGCTTGTCTGTAGAGTCAAAATCAACATCTTGTTCTTCAATGCTCTCTTCCATCCCACTTGCATCGATGCTCTTCTCATCTGTCAAACTGGAATCCATCATTTCTGGTCCGTCATACTGGCCTTCGGACAAAGGAGTGTTGGGAATTTGGCCACCCATGTGCATTCGAATATGCTGTTGTAGCACAACGGCGTTAGTAAACTTCTTTTGACAAATTGGGCAGGAGTGTTGCATTTTAAGAGGAGTGTTGGCCCTGTGTACACCGTAGTGGGCTTTAAGGTTACCCTTGGTCGAGAAGGCCCTGCCGCATATCTTGCACTTGTAAGGGCGTTCACCAGTATGTGTACGGTAATGCATCTTAAGGGAGCTTTGGCAACTTAAGACTCTGTGGCAGATTAAGCATTCATTGGGGTCATTGGTCTTCTTCTCCAAGCCATCCACCATCTGCTGAAGTTTGGCTGTACCAGATCCGTTCTGGTCCGCACCCAAGACACCGTTACTGTGGTGGAGGCTGCCTAGCTCATCTGTGGCGTCCTTGCTTTGATCCAGTCCTGCATCATGATAGAACATGCCTGATGAAATGGAGGCGCCATCACTGCCAGATGAAGAGGGTCTTTGGTTGTAAATATCACCAGACATCGGAATATCAAAAGACGACTTCAGTCCCTGGGGCAAGGATGGAAGGGGGGCTGTGGATGAGAGGCCAACGACTGGTTTGCTGTCTAGAATGTTGGACTCCTCGATGGGAATAGACATGCCATAGGGGATGCCGTTCTTCGTAGGGATGTTGTCCAGGTGCTCCGGTACAGGATGCGGATTCATCTTAATGTGCGGGTATTTGTCTTTGTGCCTCTGGAAATGCACCTTGAGGTTGCCTTTTGTCGTAAAGCGGTTTCCACATATGTTACATTTAAATGGGCGTTCCCCGGTGTGCGAGCGTAGATGAATCTGCAGGGCGCTGTCGTTTCCAAAGCTCTTGCCACAGAACTTGCATTTATGCTTATACATGTGCTCACCACCTCCGTTCTTTATCTCGTCTACACCAGGAACCTTGGGTTTCAACTTTTTGGAGGGGTCTATACTCGCTGAAAAGGCACCGAAGGGGCTCTGGAATGCCATAACAGCTGGCGATTGGGGAAGTAAAGCCGGAAGTCGACTGGCCAGCTCTGGGAGCCCTTTCATCATCTCAGTCTTCAAAGGTATTGAGCTTATACCTCTGGTGAGTGATGCTGGAATGCTTTTGGACTGAGATAATTTATCTTGCTTGAGAGCTTCCAAGGACAAACTTTGGGAACCTGTGCGCTTTCCGATGAGAGCAGCAGCAGCTGAGAGTTGTTGGGAAAGATGTGCACCAAGTGCCTTGAGCGGATCTACCGTTGCTCCAACCGCAGACCGTATGCTCTGGGGTGTCATCATGGCCACTTGTATCCGGATCTGTTCAGTCAGCTGGATCTGTAGCAGTTGCTGCTGCTGAAGACTGACCAATTGCTCAAGGATCATGGGTATCGTATGGAGGGGATCTTGTGGAACTGGGAGTGATGGAGACTTTTGACTAGATGAATGCTGTGTTACGGCTACCCTGGTGGCAGACATGGCTTCTAGGGTTACATTGGAGTCTTGCGATTTCGATGCGTAGCCGCCGTCAGGGCTTCTAGACATATCCTCCTGGGCTTGTTTGAAGTCACCATCAGTAGTTAACTTGGACTCATCATCCATGGTCTCTTCTGACTCCATGCTGTGCTTCGACTGGGAATTGCTGCTACTCTGCCCATCACTATGGTCACTTTGAATGTCGTCAGGCGAGTGTTGCGAGAACTCTGGAATTTCATTACTGTCGCCATCCTTCATGATGACTACCTGTTGATTCTTGGTGCAATTTCTTTCATGTTCCAAAAACTCCAGCTCATCAAAGAACTCCGCACAGCATTTTTCACAAACTCTCGTCTCCTCCATTCGAGACCGCTTGTTTGCATTCCCATCTTCTGCAAGAACATCTTGAACTCCTGTAACAAGACATCAACAAATTCTAGTTAAACATTTACACTAACCTGACCTTCATATCAGCAATCACAATATACACTGATCAGCCATAACATTAAAACCACCTCCTTGTTTCTACTGTGGTCCATATGTTGACCTCCTTTTACACTGTTCTTCAAATGGTCAGGACCCCCACAGAGCAGGTATTATTTGGGTGGTGGATGATTTTCAGCACTGCAGTGTCACTGACATGGTGGTGGTGTGTTAGTGCGTGTTGTGCTGGTATGAGTGGATAAGACACAGCAATCAGGAACGGTAGTCACTCATTACACAAGGTTCATCAGTTCACACAAGGTTATATCGAACAGTCGTGGACAATTTACTATCTTCAATTTACTCCACTTGCATGTCTTTGGACTGTGGGAGGAAACCGGAGCTCCCGGAGTAAACTCACGCAGACACGGGGAGAACATGCAAACCACACAGGAAGGACCCGGACCGCCCCACCTGGGGATCGAACCCAGGACCTTCTTGCTGTGAGGCGACAGTGCTACCCACTTAGCCACCGTGCCACCTAGCAGTGTCTAAGTAAAACTGCCAATGCCAACTTGGGTTTGACCCAGTAAGTGTTGGCTGAACAAAGAATTGTTAAGTATGAGTTTGTTCATACAGATACAGGTAAATCTATACCATATTTTACTACTTTAATCGTGTTAGGGAAAAAAACGTGACTGAACACACAGCTAGAACCAAACATACACAAGACATAATGAACATAATTATTATCGCAATTGCAACTAGTGACCTGAAGGGGGAGCTGTTTACAACATATGGTTCAACAAAAGATAAACACGCACTTGTTTGTGATTAAAACTAGTTTTTTTGTTTTGTATTTATTATTGTTTTTTTTTTTTATTAATTTAAGCTGTTAAGTCATACTTTGACAGTTCACAAGCAATAAAAAAAATTAATAAGATATAGCCGGTCGAGATTAAACTCCATTCCTTTAGCTGGTGCACCAAATCTCACTGATGAAGAGGAACTACACAACTTTGGAAAAGTTAGAATTTAAAATTTTGCACTTACACTTGGAGTAAAAGGGACATACTTATTCGATAATTGCTCAATTGGCATATTAAATGAGATGAAGGAGAAGTCGCAAATGGCTTTATTTATTTATTTGATTTTTAACACCACTTTCTACACTTAATTGTGTTATTTATGGCATGACAGGTGTTATGTTTAAATCTTTTTTTTTTTGTTTATATTTTTGTTTTCATTTTTGTTACTGCCAGAAAGTTTAAGATTTTTCTTGCGTTTTCTTGGTTTAGGGCTTCTTTAACAGTTCCAGGTATGTGTAGTTGTCTCTCTCTGGTACATTTGGGGCATTCGATTAAGATTATTTCGATTAACTTATTGTTAACATGTTGGGGGATTGTCTCCTTTTTTTAAGTATTGATGGGTGACTTTTGCATGACCTGTTCTGCATCTTGTGTATATAACCTGATCCACTCGTCTTTCTTGGCGGGTTCTTGGATTATTGTGTATATTTGGCTGTATCTCATGTAGTTTGTTTGTTGTCTGTGTGTCCCACTCAGTTTGCCATTTTACCTTGATGTATTTATTTATTGATGGCTTGATATCTGTTGCAGGGATTTTTGTGTTTGTCTTTCTGGCTAATTTATCCGCCTTTTCATTTCCACTTATTCCACTGTGTCCAGGAACCCAGCACAGTTTTATGTTGTAGTTCATACCGGTTAGTCTATTGATAGATCTTTGTGCAAATGGCTTTATAATAATGGGCATAGGACCTGCTACCACACAAGTCACAGCTCAGGTTACTTATGGAAGGGGGTCAGATAGAATTTAATATGTAAAAGGACAAGAAAACTATTTTAGTTGTAGTAAACGTAAACACTTAATACACTTTAATATATATATCGAATATATATATATTATACTTTAATCACATCTATTAATCCTAGGCAAAACGTTCCACATGTAAAGGCAGCTCAAATTAAAATGCTGATATATCTGCTGGCCACAAGGGGGCGCATTGACCCCAAGACCTCAACGCAACGCCAGGTCATATTTACTCAAATTACATAATCATGCTTGTTGGCGATAATACAATGCAAAACATATCAAACTAAGTACATCGCTTCAAATGCGACACATATGCGCAAAGTTTTGCAATGTAAAGTGCACACTAGGGGGTCAACTGGTCAGAGAATAACCGGAGATCATGAATTGATACAGTTTACATATGTGAGCAGCTATTGACCCCCCACCTCTACGACTATTTTACTCCCATCCCCCAACCTCGACATCTCCATATGAAGCTTAAAGAAAGTCATGCATTTTAACTGAGGTGGGGGTTTATTGCTTTGTGGCCGGTTTGTTCTAGAATCAAGTTTTGGGAGCGGACCTGTTAAGTCTCTTTGTTTTGTCCACAGTAGTTGGAAACATAATTCAATACATGAGGACTAGATATTAATATGGGGCTGAATATTATAATAGGGGGTTACAGGAGCCTAGAAGAGATGCAAAGTTTTGGGCAGTTGGATCAGCATCAGTGCAGCTTGAGTTTAAAGTCAACCAAACTATTAAAGCCTGTATACCAACCAAACTATTAAAGACTATACTAACCAAACTATTAAAGCCTGTATACCAACCCAACCAAACTATTAAAGCCTGTATACCAACCAAACTATTAAAGACTATACTAACCAAACTATTAAAGCCTGTATACCAACCCAACCAAACTATTAAAGACTGTATACCAACCAAGTGTTACTGTTAATACATCCAAATATGTATATACCAACCAAACTATTAAAACCTGTATACCAAGCAAACTATTAAAGCCTGTATACCAAGCAAACTATTAAAGCCTGTATACCAAGCAAACTATTAAAGCCTGCATACCAACCCAACCAAACTATTAAAGCCTGTATACCAAGCAAACTATTAAAGCCTGCATACCAACCCAACCAAACTATTAAAGACTGTATACCAAGCAAACCAACCAAACTATTAAAGACTGTATACCAACCAAGTGTTACTGTTCATACATCCATGTGTGTATAATATATACACAGAGATACATATATATACACACACACTCTTAGATAGATAGATAGATAGATAGATAGATAGATAGATAGATAGATAGATAGATAGATAGATAGATAGATATAGATAACACTGAAAAATTAATTATTGATAAAAATAGCGAAATAAATATAGAAAAAGCCCAAACTCGAATAACTAAACCAAAGACGCTCATATGACAAATTTAAACTACTTTTAAAATAAAGTCCAACCAAATTAACAAACCAAGTGTAACCAAACTTTAACTTCTCAACTAATCACAGCTACAACAAAGCCAGCATCCTTATCTCAATTATAATTACAATGTATTCAACTCAACAGGTTCAGAAGAACAAACAGTCGAACAGTCGGAAAAAACTTTATACTAATACACAAACTAACTTTGAAATATCTGATTCAAAACCCATAAATCCCCCCAGTATAATGAGCAGGCGCTTACCATTTTCTGTTAAATTGGGTTCTTCAGAGTTGATATGCTGCGGTTTGGACTGTTTGCGTCGCGACATGGTAACTACACGAGCACACGCATCCGGTCCAAACACAACTGCCGTGTGAGTGCTGCGCGTCCCCGTAAATCCTCCAGCTCAGCCCGAATTAGCTCTTCCAGCAGAAATGCGCATGTCAAAGTAATTATTATTATCAATAATGCATTGCGATTTATCAAGGTGCCCTGACAGCTGATTGGCTCCGGTCCAAGTGCTTGCACATTATTCAAATCCGCGATTCATTGATGAAGAGAGCGGCGCGCCAAAAAGAGGAGGGAGCTGATCAAAGGAGGACGAATCAGAGAGCGAGGGTGGGGACGGGAGGCGGGAGTGGTGGGGGGTGGAGGGTGTATGGACTGGAGTGTAGGCATGAATTAGAAAATCAGATCAGTTGATCATCGTGTCACATATAATTTATTATTATTATTATTATTATTATTATTATTGTTATTATTATTATTATTAATATTATTATTATTATTATTAATATTATTATTATTATTATTATTATTATTATTCTTGCACAAAACTGCACCTTTTTTAAAACCACAATGTAAATTGCACATGCTAAATGTTTACAAATGTTTTCTATGTTTACGGGTATGAATGTGTGTGTAAGGAGAGAGTGAGCTGTGTGAATAAGATTGTCTTTACTGTATTTTTCGTGCACTGCAAGCATCTGTGTAACCAAAAACAAATTCCTTGTATGTGTGAGCATACTTGGCCAATAAAGCCTGATTCTGATTCTGATTCTATTATTATTATTATTATTATTATTATTATTATTATTATTATCATTATCATTATCATTATTATCATTATTATCATTATTATTATTATTATTATCATTATTATCATTATTATTATTATTATTATTATCATTATTATTATTATTATTATTATTAT